>NC_084858.1:305000-583185 GCF_951802175.1 Populus nigra | reverse complement strand
TTTTGAGAGTGGAAATGAGGAAGGAGTGGAGTAGCTTATAATTCTGTCTTGATTTTTAAGTTTAAATATGCAGCAGTACAAGAGTAAGTTAGATTATATTAAGGACTCGTTTGTTTCCGAAAATGTGAAAAAAAAAAATTAAAATTGAATTTCATGGAAAATAATTTTTTTATTTGTTTGTACCAAATTAGTTAGAAATCATTTTAGAAAATGAGATTTTTTTTTAAGAATTATTACTTTTTCTTATAATAATACTAGTTCACAATGTGGCATTGTGCTGCAAGTCGTCTTAAAAAAATAATTAAGTTATTGAAAACTATTTAATATTATTATTAAATCAAACTCATCATATCAATTTTAAAATCTCTTAATTTAATTTATTATTTAATTTTAATTTAAAAATCAAATCAGGTAAGAGTTAGTATGACGTGATCCAATCAACTTATTCCATTCAAAAACATCACACTCGATTGATAAAAAAATAAAGAAAAACAAATGAAATTAACATAAAAAAAACCTCATTAACCAACTTCTCTTTTGTGTTTAGTCCTGTTTAAAATCAAATAATATGAAAATTACCTTAATATAATCTAATCATTATAATCAATCCAAAAATAATTTGACTGACTGGTAAAAAAACTATGTAGATGAAATGAAAAAAAAAAATGAAGAAATTGACATGAAAAGAACAAATTGACTCAACTCCTTAATTAGCTTAGGTTTAAAATTAAAACTCGGAAGAGTTGTCTCAACATTATATAATCAACTTCATCGATACAAAAATAACTCAAACAACTTTTAACAAAAATATGATAATGACATTGAGAAAAAAAATAACAAGATTAAAATAAAAATGGAGGTTGGATTTTTGTTTTTTAAAAAAGAACTTCATGTTTGAACATTGAAGATCATAATGATTTTAGAATATAAGTAAATTAGTTATTTGACTCGTATTTTGTCACGAGCATGATATTGTTTTTCAACAAAAAAAACTGAAAATGCATGCTTTTACAACACATTTTTTTTACATAGTAAATTGAAAATTTTATGCACTTTTAATTAAATAAATTAAGAATCATTTATGTCAATAAATTAAAAAAAATCATTAAAGATAATTAAATACATATTTGAAAAAAATTATGAGGTAAATGTAAATTAAGATATTTTATATCGTAACACAATCCATTCACTTGATTGTATTCAATAACTGTGTTTATTAAAATTAATTTTTTATTTAATCAAATGATAGTAGAAATTGATACACATATAAAATTGATTAAATAAAATCAAAGGGAAAAAAAAACTCATAAGGTAGCACTTGTTATAAATAATATCCAAAAATAAATATTTTTAATCTTTAAGAATAAAGTTCAATTATATAAAATATAAAAAAATCATATATTAATTAGAATAATACTAGATAGGTTGCTCGTGCATTGTTGTGAACTACTTTTAGAAACGTGGGTTGTTTTTAATTGTGAGACAGTTGAAAGAAAAAAAATGTTTTTCTAAGATTGTAATCAAGAGCCGATAGCATTAAAATGTATATAATTTGGCTTTTAAGCAAAGATAATTAACATGCAAAACACTTGCTTAAACTGTCTTAAATTTCATATAAAAATCAAATTATAAAATGTAAAGAGATATCAATCTAACATAGGCATTGTATGAGCAATTTAAAATAAAAATGGCATAATGAACAAAAAGAGTATTGAAGCCCAACTTTTGGGTGAGAAGTGAAATCTCATCAACTGTTGGCAAATAAAAAGTAACAAATGTTTGTCAACTCTTTATTACTACAAGAACCTGAATAACTTAGTTAAGTGTTGTGAAAATCTTTTATATATCCATCTATGTATCTGGACCCAATATATAAAATGAGCATGGTATATACCTCAAATACTCGTTTTAAAAAGTAAATTTTTTCTTTAGAAGAAAGTAACTTAAGAGCATCTAAAGCTTTTAAACTTTCTTAGATAAGCATTATTCGAATAGCTTCCTTCATCGGATTTTATATATATGTATATATACATATATATAAAATTTCTAGATGTAAATTGAAAAACTTATGGATGCATCAAATTAAACAACTCAATAATCATCGTGTAAAGTAATGAAAAAAAATTCATAAACAATAAAAAAAATTGAAATTGAGAAAACCAAGTGAAAAATAAAGATCAAGATATCTAAAATCACAACACGGGTAATTTACCTAGTTATATTTGATGAATTCCTCTATCAAAATAAATTTATAATAGAAAAATATATAAAATTTGTAATAGAAACCAACACACATAAAAATTATTAAACAATAAGTAAAAAAAAATGCAAGGTTGCACATACGAAAAATCTTATAAAAAAATAAATATTAAAAAAAATAATCTATATAAAATTAAGAAAAAAACCACAGATGAATCATACATACCTCTCTAAAAATTAAACACATCAAATATCATTTAAAAATAATCACAGTCTTATTAAAACATAAATCCAAAATTTATTTGAAAAAATATACACAAATAATGCATTATTTTTTAAAAAACTAAAAATAAAAAAAGAAGGAATCAAGCCAGGCGTTGCTGGGTGTCTGGCCCAAAAAGCATCGGCCCACATGCGGGCCCATAACACCAAGTACAAGTGCGAGCCTTTATTTTTAAAAAAAGTTTAAATACATCCCAAATATTTTTTTTAAAAAAAATGATGTGTCCCCTAGGAAACCCAAAATTCAGCCACTGTGGTGGCCGGAAAAACCGAGTTCATTGTTTTTTAAACCAAAATCTCATTTTCAACTCATTGTGACCCAAAAATACCTTAAAGACCTTATTAAACCAATTCATGACCACAAAAAAAAAAACTACCCCAAAACCTGAAATCCGCCCAAAACAAAAATTATTTTCGATCTCATATTTGTTGTTTTAGGTGTTTTAAAGGTAAAAAAGCACATAAACATAGCCCCCCTCATTATATGGAACCTTTTGACACAAAAATAAATAGTTTTTGTGGTCAAAATCTTTCCTTAACATCCACTTTCTCTCTCTAGGCTAGAATTCAGCGACTTTCTCTCTTCTCCCAACAATAAAGGACTGAAAAAAGAGAAAAATAAAGTTAGGTACCCGAATATATTGTCTTGAAATTCAAGAGACCGATCACCTAATATCCAAAAAACACAGGGGATTAAAATGAATGTTTCAATGAAACTTTCAAATCGCCTCCCATGCTACTTGCGATTTTCACTTCAATCCCTTAGCTTTCAATTCAACCCTCCCTCCTAAACAAACTATGCAATTGAGGGACAATTTAGGCTAAAAAAAGTCAAATTACGTAAAATAAAAGTTCGAGGATTAAAGTGAAAATTTTCAAAAAAATACACTGCTCCAATTCATAATGAGTTTGTGAGGGAGTGAATAGTATTTTCATGCATGATAAAAAGTTGATGCCTTTTAATTTTTGTTGTAATCTTTAAAAATTAAATACATACAAAATAATTAAAAAACAACCACTATTTAAAATTTCTAAAAAAATAATAATAAATAATCAGAGAGAATAAGTATTAATTTAAAAAACACATTTAGAAAAAAACATGATTTTATTTTTTAGAAAAAACAAAAAAAAAAAAGGCTAGACACTGCAAGGCCTAGCAAGCCACACTAGTGCCTGGTTCATTTCAAAAGGGCTTACGTAAGGGTCTTTTTTTTAAAAAATATTCGTCCCAATATGTTTTGAAAAAAAGAATTCAGTGATGTGTCACTTGATATCCCCCATATTCCGGTCATTGTGGTTATTGAAAAAACCGAGTTTATAATGTTTTGATCTAAAAACTATCTTTTACTTAAAACATCTAGAAAAGAGCCTAAATACCTTGAAAAATTCATAAATGGCCGTAAAAAAAAATGAAACCTATCTGAGGAGCAAAGTAAACATTTTTTGTGATAACTTTGAAAGCATCATTTATTTATAGAGCTTTTTTTCACTTTGATTCCTCATCTTTTAATTTTGCCAAAAAAAAATATGCAATTGTGCAAAAAAAAAATAAAAAAAAATCCAGGGACCAGAATAAGGAAAAATTATTTGAACAATATATTTATAATAAAATATGAAAAGATAAATAATGCACATGTACATGGTGTTTACACCACAATGTTTACTGTGTTTGTTAATTATCCGGGTGGATGTTGAAGATGATTTTTTCTTTTCTTTATATTATTTAATATATATGATAATTTTACAATACTAGTCATATGTCCGATTGCTAGGTAGGTGGTTATAATTTATGTAATATATATTGATTTTTTTTTTAAAAACAATTCTTATATTATTAAAATCGTACAAGTTTATTGAACTCAATTACTTTTTGGTTTTGTTTTTTAGAAATGTTTGCGGTCCACGATGCAACCAGACCATCTATCTAGTGTCTAATTAAAATATTATTGTCTTGTTTTATTTTAGAGGTTATACTATCAGAAGATAAATCCTATGGAGTCAATTGGCGGGGAAATATATGATCCCAAGTGCTCCTTGTTTGGTGCATATTTGTACCTTTTGTATCCATTTTCTAAGATTCTCCAAAGAGAAAGGAAGATTCAACTGATGATCCGAGAACAGTTATATTATTTACTGAAGGAAAAAAACTAGAAAAGAAAGATGATATCAAAAAGTGTATTAGAGAAGAGAAAATGTTGGGGAATGTGAGAATAGTTTTCTACCATATAGCAACCTTCAGAATGAGATCTGTACGGTTCTAATATCGAGAAGGTGCGGAGTGAGAACACCATTCCATTTATGGCCACTGTGACAAGGTTCACAACAAAAAGAAGTTGTACCATTGTAACAAGTAACATGCATTCAGGAGACATGGGGTTCATATCATTTTGGAAGGAAGGGCAGAGGAAAGACCTCATCTGTCGAAACGCTTGAAGGAGTATGGAGGCTCATCACCGGGGATTTTCTTTATTGCACGGCACCTGAGTCGCGAAATGCTGAATCAAAATAGGAAAATGGATCACTTCAGTTGTTGATGACATCCTGAAATTTGTTGATGCAATCCAATGCTCGCTCGAAGTCGCTTTCTTCCAAGGCTAGTGTGAAGCGGCAGTAGCCTGGAATTCCAGTCCATAAGCCACTGTTGATACATAAACCTGTGGATTTGACCATGGCTTCCCTGAAGACCGAGTCATCAAGCTTCACTTCGTAGGTACTTGTAGCTTTCCCGTCGTCTTTGGGGGAGTGCCTGATCTTGATAACCTTGTTGAGATAGGCAGTGGGCTTGGCCACCATGGAAATACCACCTCGAGGCTCGATCACATCCCACCCACATTTCTCTAGTGTCTATTGCAAAGAAGAGTATTAGAATAAATTCTAATTATTTATCAGCTATGTAAGGACATTTACGAACAGTTAGGGCAGAGCACACTGCAGGATTGAGATGATTTTTTGCCGCAGGATTTGAGATCAAATACAAAACATGAACTGTCAATTATGCTGCACTTTCAAAGAAATGTATGCTTATTTTGTAGCATTTAGAACAACAAAGAAAAGGTATTTGGATCTCATGGTTTTTTTTTTTTTAACATAGAAATGGTGTAATTAATCAGCAAAGATCTTTCAGACCAATGCAAGAGAGAGATAGTGAGTGAGGGATAGTTACTACGTTAACTTTTGACAATGTCTCAACTCTCAACTCCAAAGCAAGATTGGCAAGCATTAAATCATCAACGCTGAGGCAAGCATAGAATTGTCTAGCATGAGAGACTTGTGACACTGGCACAAGAAGAACACAGCAACTCTCTCTTTTGCAGGCAGCACCCTAGGAAAAACTCTATAATCCCACTTGGTTCATGCTTAGGTTTCATAGTTACTAGTCAAAAAGCATCTAGTACCCATTCAAGGCCTCATCAAAGCAAAATTTTGGGAACAAAAACTCAAAGATAGTAATGTCCTTAAGTATTATTTACACATCTTAGGCTTCAAGCCTAAAGCTTGCTTACATCTCGCGCCAATTACTCCAGGCAATGGCCCATTTCACATTTAAAAAATATAAACCCAACCTTCAACCTCTTGGCTGCAGTTTCAGAACTCTTAGCATCACCCTAGAAAATGGATATTTGACATACAACAAACACATTCTGAAAAAACTAATTATTTAATGCCAAATAAAGAGTTTCCAGCACGAGATATAATTACCTCCTTTAGGCGCTGGCACCTCGATTGCAAATTTCTTGATTGTTCTGCAACAGCATCTCTTAGTTCTGATTTCTGCTCATTCAAACCCAGCAACTTCTTTATGGCATATCGAACAGTGCTATGAGGTTTGCTTAATCCTGGAAAGCTATGAAGTGTATCAACCAGCAGAGGATTATTCAAAGCCAGAAACCCAAATTTCAGTGCTCCACTAAGGATCTTCAAAGACAATCCTCCCAGTAAAGACACGCAAAAAGATTGGTTGTTAGAGGAATTCAGCTTTGACAATGTAGGCTCCAAATCCCACCCACCCCAACCTTCAGTATCAAATTCCAATCCAGAGACTGAAGTATCAATGACAACTCTCGCTCCAAATTTTGAACAAGTAGTTAATATGGTCTCCATCTCTTTGCTGCTGTAAAGCAAGCCTGTAGGGTTGATTGTGGGACCAGAAATGTAAACCCATGGCTTATTAACAGTCTGAAGTACTCCATTGAGGAGGCTGCCTGTCAGCTTAAAGCCCGCTCCAGAGTCGGTAGGGATAATCAGAATGTTTGCTTTTAAAAATTTTGCAGCAGAAACATAGTTTCCATTTGATCCAGCTGGGAAGCACAATGTTCCACCTTCATTAATGCAGCAAACGATGAGCCTATTAAACAGAGCTTGTGTGCTGTCTGCGTACACAAATTCTGTGCTGCTATCTGTTGGAAACCCGTAATTGCTTCTAATAAATTGCTTCATGCCAGGGGTGACATCAATTTCTGATTCAGCCAAGTTCTGTCTTGCAAAACCTTCAAAGATTGCAGCCTTTACAGGAGATGGAGTGGGCAAGAAGCTTTGATCAACATCCATGTGAATCAACGTAGATATTTCTGCCCCACTAATTGACAACTCAGAATAATCAAGGACTGAGACAGCTGAACTAGAAAACCCAATCAACTTATCTGATTTGGCCTTCTCGGACTCCCTCTGTAGATAAGTATTGAAAATCAACTTTGTGAGCAAGCTTCCCTCCAGGAAACAGAAGAATGTTTACAGAGAAACAACATTCATTAACTGTGGACCAGTACTATAAACTTTTTAAATCATTCAAAAAACAGGAAATCAAGAAAACATTTGACTGAACATCAGTTCTAGACCATGAAGCATGGTAAATCCAGTAAAGGTCATGGTGCAGCACAACATACATAATTCTACATACTTCCCAGCCAGAGTCACTTCCTTTTCTTCCAGGGACAGCAGAATCGCTTGAGATGTCATAAATGCAAATGGAAATAAGATATACCAGCCTAAACAAGATATCAAAGCCGACCTTCTTCTGTAGCCTCGTTCCAATACTTATAGTTTAGATATAATGATCAGACCTATTTCAATACAAGTATGATAAAAAAGGACAGAACAATAACTAGCATGTATCTAGTATAATTTGGAGTGTTGCAAAGTGTAGATTTGCATCTATTACAAATTAAACAGAATGTATTCAAATGCATCACGGAGAAAAGGATTGTCTATTTCCAAAATAATGATATTGATAAAAAGAAAAAGACTGGCAAACCTCTACTAGTGGATGTCGGTTTGCAAGCTGAAAAGCTAGAAGCTCATGAAAAAGACAACCATAATAATGTTCCCTAATTGGTGTGGTATTTCCTTCTAGAACTTCCACAGTTTTGGACAAAGCCTTGAGGATGGCCTCTTCTTCTGAAATAACAAAAGCTACTTCTAAATCTGCATAGACCTGCAAAGGATGTTATGGTCATTAACACAGAACATCGACAAGGTAAAAGAACTGAGGTTACGGGAAATCCTAGACTCCATGCCTGGATCAATTAATAAAGCAGTCACCTAAGTTAATTTATCTAGATAAAAAAAAATACCTGGTTTTTTACAAGGCCACAAACGATTGCAGCGTGTGGGGGAAGAGAAGTTCCAGCAAGATATTTTAGGACCCCATTGGAACTTGGAAGGCTGGATAGCTCAAAATGATCAGATATGTCTAAGAAAAGACGAGATCCAATTTCTCTGGTAACCTCTAAAAGGTGAGCAAAGGCTGAACTAGTGACAGCCTCATAATGAGCCATTCCAGTAATCACCACTTGTGGCTTCAGCTTCTTTATCAGCTCTACCATTAAATCAGACTGCCTAGGTGCTTCAATGACTGTAATCACATCCTTTGACGGGTCATCACTTTCTGCACTCTACAGTGTGCAGAAAATGTTAGTAGATATGCAGCAACTGAAGTCATATCTTAGCAAAGTGGGTTAGGATTACTGTAGCACAACACTGCTCCATTAGTTTTTTACATAGTTTCACAAGACAGAAGCTGCTAATGCAAAAGGAAGCTAACCAATGATATACATTGAAAAACCATTGACTAGTCCTACACATTTCATTGATAAAACCATTTTAACTGCTTCTCAAAGTAAGATGGCCATACTTCAATTACTATGGGCACAACAATTGACTTCTTAATGCTGAGATATTTGTAACACTAACGCGGTAAATGATATACTAAATGCCCATTTAGCATTGCATTAGCTTATGGTATTCAAAGTACTTTTCAAATTGCTTTTCACCTAAAAAAACATTAAATTAATGTTTTTGGATGGTTTTGATTCGATGATGTCAAAAAAAAAAATCTGAAAAAAATCATTTTGATGCATTTTCAATTGAAATACACTTTTGAAAAGTACCATGCACCACATTACCAAATGGGCACTAACAAAACATGCAATAAGAATCATTGGAACATGACAAGATCGATTAAGTGATTTATTGTGTCTGCATTGTTACAGAACCAAATTGTCAATAAAAGGAGCTTCTCTACTAGGCAAGTAATATGCCTATCAAAGGAAGAATCATAAGATGATTGTAGCACTGTATCTGAAATATAATAAACAATTAAAAGCTTAACAGTTACCAAGAAAATATGGGCATCATTTCTTTATGGACAAAAAGAGAAACATGTAACAAAGCAAAAATATACAGTAAAATTTCAGAGTTCTATTCACCGTTTTCCAAGCATTCCGGATTATGATTGCATTGTCAGCAGAACAATCATAACTGGTTAATTCCCTGTTGACTACACATCCTAAGAAATCACATAAGCCTCGGAAGACACCAAGAATAAAACCATTAACTCAATGCCCTAATTTTCAAAATGGCTATTTGAAAGATACAAGTACTTCACAAGCCACATTGCACTTGCCTGTATGGTTCTGGAATATTAAAAGCTATCCAAGTTATGACATCATGAGAAATATTTGATGAACTACAACAAGAATGACACAACATACCTTGATGGCTAGAGATGTTAACCATTTTCGGGGTAAGTGTTGAGTCAGATGTTCATCAACGATTGCAAGACGAGGTGAGAACAAGCGAAGAGCATTCTCAATTGCCACAGCCCTTGAAGGAAAGACAACAACATTCTTGTGCAAGAATTGCAAAAAGTTAAACACAAGTCAGCACTGAGGATATGTAAGTACAATCACGCAAATACAAGGGCCTTGGAATTTAGTTCAACGCCCTGTACTTGCTGAATAAATTTTATGAGGGTTCTAGCATTGTTCAGATAATTCTATTAACAAGTAGAGCACAACAGATGCATGGAAAAATACAAGCAGTTATTGATTAAGCAGGAATTTATTCTTACATCTGCATTGAGTGGAATATGGTGATATGTTTTCAGAAAGCTTGCTATGAGATTACGGAAATGTATGCTTCCAGCTGGCGGCTCATATGGGAAACATGAATTCTCCTTCAATTGATCGGCAAGAGAAGCTAGGAATGGGATTTTCTCATCAGCAACTGAGTCATCTTCAAAAAATAAATCCAACGAACTGCTGACATCGTGGAAGCCATTCTTAAGAAATTCAAAAATTTTCTTCACCTGGCAAAAGGAATCAATTTATTGAGATAGCAACTCCTCCCATAAAACATTTGAATCAATAAACAATAGCTTGGTAGAATAAAAACTCAAATCAAGTGCAGACCTGGTTTGGTTGGCGAAGTTGACAACTGTAAACGGATAAAGCATGTGCAATTCGACCACCAGCTTGCCCATAAGCCCATGCTGTACGAGCACAGATGGGTTGATCTCCAGTGAGACCCATGAAAAACTCAAAGCGGTGTGGGCTGTTTTTCTCAATTTCAACCAAGGCTGAAATATCTGTATCAGCAGCCTGTAAAAATGCATTTTGAGCACTAGCTCACTTTGGAAGGAAAAATGGCTTTCAACTGAGAAGTTCATTCTTGCCTGAATAATTTTAGTCTGCCATAGCTTGTTGACATGAAAACCACGACGTTCAAACAAGCGTTTACAAACAGCTTGTCCTGGACGACCGCCCATATTAAAGATCATAATCCCCATAGGTTTGATGACAGCTATTCCTTCCTCAACAGCCCTAGCAATGAGACCTAAGCCAAACTGATCCTCTACAAACCCCTACATAAAATAAAATTAACAAATCAAACTCAATATATGCTACTGAGTCTCAAGATATTCTCAAAGCATAAATGAGATTCGAAGTCTGAAATTTTGAAATTGTATTCAGCTAGAAAATTAAGCAGGAATTTGAGGCCGGAATCAACTGAAAAAGGAATTGTCCACTCATATTCTAGCAGAATCCTAAAACAAGTTCATCAAATGAAAATAAAATTGGGGGAGAATAAACATATTTGAACAATACAGCCCTGATTGTTTCTATCTTTTTTTTTTATTCAGCTGCAAAAAAGTTGATGCACTTAAATTCTGTTTATCAACAACTTTAAACTGTAGGTTTTTGCTAAATTATTATAGAGCCGCCCATACCTGAAGTGCACAGTAGTTACTCAATGAATGCAGAAACTCCTCGCTTGCATTTTCTGTGATCATTTTAGACATTGCATCTGGATTTGGATTAAGTATCTGTGGCAGTAGAACAAGGGAATGAGTAAAAGTAACAGTCAAATAACTAGCATGAAAATACAAATATTCAACTAGCCACTGGATAAACCAGCTAAATCCAGTATGATTTACAAGCACCTACATATCATCAGTCGGAATAATACCTGAGGTATGCATCCAACAATTCTTTCAAGTTCAATGTTGTGATCTCTAATATAAGACAATAAATCAGACTCATAAAACTCCACCCTGTCCAGTAAAGTTTTCTTCTCTGCATCATAGATGACTTGACCTTTCTCATCAAAAGCATTTAAGTATAAGTTTATCCAGGAAACCTTTACTGCTCTAGGATTGATATCAAGGCCATACACCTGCAAGGATTATTTACTACCAAAAGGTCACTTGGCGAAGGCCTATTAAGTAGAGAGGAGTAAAGAAACTCAGGGAAAACAACAAACCTTTGATGGCAACCATTTCTCGGCAAGAGCAATGGATATCCATCCATTTCCGCAACCAAGCTCAGCAACCGTCTTGTCTTTAAAAATAGAATCTGGATGTCTATTTAGGCCTTCATAAAAAGTGAAGGACCAGTTTTCTGGCATAAAAATGCTTGGGATCACCATCATGGTCAATTTCTTTCTCCCTCGGTAGCCCACACCTGGCAAAGAACATTGTCCACATAAAATCAAGCAGTGAAAATATCAACATGTCCTTCTGTGATTCTAGAATTCAAATAGATAAAAACTAACAATAAATTATATAAAGCAACAAATAAATACCTCCTCCATATCAAAACAAGCAGAAATAACATAGCTAAACAGCTTACTAGGAATCAAACCGCAAGTGTGTGTATTCTAGAAAACCAATGAATGGTTGATTAGCTCATTTGTAAGGGAGATGATTTGGATGGATTCAACATTTTCAAAAAAAGACCTGAATTAGCAATCACCCTGTTATCCTTTAGGCAAAACTCAACAAAAATCAGGGAGTTTTCTATTGTAAAATAGTGAAAGCCGCAAAATGATTACATGATAAGATCTCGGAAGTGCTGTAGCATTAATCTGGAACAGTGGCCTTGAGCCGATAAAAAGTTCTATAATCTCAGTTTGAAAATTGTTCGGATTTTGGAACTAATGACAATTGCATAATTAGTGTACGGTTTACTTACTACATATAGAAATGCTACACATTTAGAACAACTCTCTGTTCTTTTTTTTTTTTTAATACGGAGCCAACATATCTTTGAAATTAAAATCAGCACCCTCTCTGCTTTTCTTCTTCTTTTTGAGATGAATTAAAATCCATCTTTGCTTGAATTATTTTATTTTTAAGATCTGAACCAGTGATTTGATAGACTTACAGTTAGATTACCCTAAAGGAAATAAGTATTACTGGTAGTTAAGGGGAAAAAAAAGTTGCAACCGAATTACGTTATCCTATGCTGCCCTTTACCAAATCATAAGGTAGCATATTCCAAATTAAAAAGCTAAAAAGACAACAACAAAGTACAAGCAAACCAAAAGTAAAACACACCAAATATTGTCAAGTTGTTGGGTTTTGCAGGAAAACGACAGATTTCAAATAATCCAAGTCTTCAAAACTTCGAGTCTCTTCATTATTACTATTATTGTTTGGCTCTGCAAGATGGAGTTGTTTTCGATGGCTAGTGGAGTATTATTATTGTTATTATTATCATTGAGAAATCCCTCGTTTTTTGTTTTCCTGGAAACCACAACTTCGAAAAGGGGCACGAAACTCACTAGCTGCTCATGAAAACCACACGCAAACTTCCAAAACAAGTAGTCGTATAAGTTCCAAGAAAAACACTAACAAATCAAATGAAAAAAATTCACAAAATCATAAACTGTGAATTATTATTTCCTAAATCCAAAAACAAATTACTAAATCAGAAAGTACCATTCTCATTGGCTTAGCTATATTTTATTTTAGAAAATCTCATCGCCAAATCATCCAACGGACGAGATTTATTTAGAAGTCAATTATAGCGTTTTCCAGAGACAAAACGGCGTCACTTTCATTCCTTTTCAAAGACTTGAAAGTTTCTCAGCAACCAAACAGTCCGAAAACTCGAAATTCAACTCTTGGTTGCCGTTTCTGTCTATTTTCTCAGCAACCAAACAGTCCGAAAACTCGAAATTCAACTCTTGGTTGCCGTTTCTGTCTATTTTCTCAGCGACCAAACACACACATTGTTTGTTTGTTTTCGGTAAGAGAAATGACTAGTACTACCACTACTACGTACCTTGGTATTGATCCAAGACGATATCTTGGATCCGGAAATGGTACTGTTCAAGGCACTGATCGGAGTCGCCGACGCGTTTATAGAGATCTGAGAGGAAGATCCGAGCTGCAGTTCGGGAATTCGGATCCTCCAGTCTCTCCAAAACCGAACGAAACGCACCGTACGCTGCATCCCCTGACTTCTGGCACTCTTTCAAGAACTCCTCCACCGATAATGCACTGCCTGCCATTGCTTTCACACTGCAAATTATGAGTTGCTTTGTGAGCCAGTGAGCGAGTTTGATTGTTATAGAGCGAGGAAGCGTGTAGTAAGAGTAGTTATAGAGAGAGAGATGGGAAGCTATAGAGAGGGGAGGTTGGGAGAAAGCTTGTTCCTGTTTTTTAGCTATGAGGGAGTGGGATTTTATTATTTATTTTAATTTGACTTGGGAAAATGATTTGGGTCTTTCTTTGAAATTAAGGTATTTGACGCTTAAGTTTATACACAAAATTGTTATAAAAACACACTTTCCTATGATCTTACATTACCCGTAAAATAAATAATAACACAGTTAAACCCCTTTTTTAAATTTATATTTACTCGAAAAAATATTAAATTAATATTTTTATATATTATTTTATAATTTAATGTAAAAATAAATAAGAAGATATTTTTTTAATTAAAAATATTTTTTATAAAATATTCTTCACCACATTATCAAATATACATAAAAACAAAAATATAAAAAAAATTAGAGTTCCAAAGGACATGATTTCTTAATAAGTTAAATTTATATACTTCCAAAATAAAAATAAAAATAAAAAGAAGAATAAAACATATTTATTATTTTTGTTTATTCTATTTTAATATATCATGGTATTAAAATTTAATTAGTTATTAAATGTGGTTTCAGTTATTTTTTAAAATATTTTTTATGTTAAAATATATTAAAATAATATTTTTATATTTTTTTAAAATTAGTGTCTTAAAACTATCATAAACATGTAAAAAAAAATATATAAGTTGACTTACGTTTCCAAACTATTTCTAGCTTAGAGTAAAATTTGCAGGTAACGTGTCAAGATGATTAATTTATTTAAAAAATCTAAAATAATGTTATTAAAAATAAAATCAGTGGATTTTTTTATTAAATTTTAATTAAATCAGAAGTCAAGTTAAATTTGCAATCAGTCAAATCATATCAATTCTTTTTTAATTTTACCTGAATCGGTCAGGATACGGATCCGCTGAGTGCCAACAGCAGGGCCACAGAGTTGAGATTAACAAAGAACACTGATATTTTGTATGGAGCCATCCAAATACTGTGTGTTCAATTTTATACGTCTGTGCACAGTGATGTGATCCATGATGTCAGAGTTCCAGCTAGCTAGTTAAGTTGGTATTTAGTATTATAATCGAATTATATTTTTTTTATTTTTTTTCAATTTAAATTAATTTTTTATTGTTTCGACATGATAATATTAAAAAATAAAATTAAAAAATATTCTAATATATTTACTAAAAAATATCGTTGTCAAACAAACATGCAGCGAATGAATCAAGGCAACTTTAGTGATTCATGTAATAAACTTTGAACGTCGGTGGGGGGGGCTATAAAAGGATCAAGCGGAAGACCATTCAAGCACATTTTTTTATAATTAAAGCAGCTAATAAAATGAAAAAAGCATGAGCAAAATATAAGGTAGAGCAAAGGTGGCTTGCCGGCAGGTTGCTTTACTGCTAAATATAAAAAAGAAAGGCAAGCATGTGTTTAGTGATTTGGTGTGAGTGCTTTTACAGAACAAATATTTTTGGATTAAAAAAATAATGTTTTCTTAGGTTTTTTTAATATTTTTTAAATTAATATGTTAAAACCATCCAAAAACTATATATCTATAAAATCATCCAAACATGGTCTAAAGTTTTGAGAAAATAAATGTACATGCATAATATCATTTCATTTGGTATAATCTCTGAGCAGACAAAAATCTAAGCTTAGCTGAATACAAGGGGGGAGATTGCATTAATCGAGATTAAGTTTTTCTTTAATCAGTTTTAAGGGTGCATTCCCCACGCAAACCTGGAAGCACGTGTTAATTGAGGTTAAATTAAGGTTTAGCGGGTGTTTAATACTATAATAATCTTTGTGGTTGTGAAGATTAAAAAAAACTATAATTTATAGTTTTTTTAAAATCAAGATTTCAAGAAAAAATTTAATACAATGTGAATTAATTAATTAATTAATTTTAAATTTATAATTGAGACGAAAAGTAGCATCATATCACGTCACATAAACAAACAAAATTTAAATTTTTTTCTAAACAATTTTAATGTCTATTTGCATCAACAACTTTTTATTTAGAAAAAATGTTAAATTAATTAATTAATTTTGTATTTTTTTATTTTAATATACTGATAATAAAAATATAAAAATATATTTTAATATCTTATTAAATAAAAAACAATTTTAAAAAATAATATTAACCATGATACCACAAACACAAACGTAATAATACATTCCTCAAACCAACCTCCTAAAATGTGTGCTAACTTTAAGATTTGTTAAATAATTGAATTTAAGTTCAATAATGAAAAGTCAAGAGGCATTGATATTTTATTAAATACTCCTGGATATTCTAAGCGAATGTGTTTTTTTTAAAAAAATGGTTGTTTTTGTTTTTTTTAATTATTGTTTTTTAGTATTTTCAGATATTTTTGATATAGTAATGTTAAAAATAATTTTTTTTATTTTAAAAAAAATTATTTTGATACATTTTCAAAAATATATATATTAAAAAATAACCATTAGCACATTCTCAAACACTTCTTTAATAAAAAAAGCGAGTACTTGGAAGTGTAGTAATTTATGTTTTTTAGTATTTTAAAAAATATATCTCACTTAAAAATATCAAATTAATTTTTTTTAGTTTTTTTATAATTTTAATATATTAATATTTAAAAAAACTAATAAAATTTATTTTAATATATTATTAAATAAAAATTATTTAAAAAAAAAAACACTAAAAATTTCAAAATAACAAACACCACAAATCTACCCAACCATCATGGGGCATGTCGCTCCTAAAGAATGGCAAACAGTAGCCATTCTTTTATTGCTTCCACTACTGGCTTGATCATTAGAGAGCAACGAGGCCTCCACTTTAGTATTATTACTTGTTGCGCCGGTGCTAGGGCCTCGATCATTCATTGCTTGCTGTTCTTGCTTTCTAGGGCCACGAATATTTTTATCATCTTGCTTGTGACTTTGAAAAAGCCTTAACTTTGGGTGCATTATTTCAAATCAAGAAACGAATATTCTCTTTGGTTTCTTCGAGATGCTTTCATGTCTCGGAGAATATAATTACGATGCTTACAATCCAATTCCATTTTTGACTATACTCACCGTTTTCCATGCTCGCTCTGAGTTGAAAGATAGTGTTCGTTATAAAACTCGGCTCGAGATAAGATCTCGACTCTAATATTTTTTTAAAAATTAAAATAATATTTATTTTGATAAAAAAAATTATAAACAAATTGATAATTAGATTTTTACCCATTTAACATAAGATAAACCAAGCAATTTTTTTCTTTTTATTTTTTATAACTGGTAAACTGGTCATATATATAAAAACTCTCTTTTTTTATTAACATTGATGTCTGTATCAGTTTGTGCGTACCTCAATTAATCTCATGGGCCTTAAAGTTAACGACTATGTAAATCTCCAGTGACCATCATATTAGCAATTACAGAACTCGAACTTGAGAATATAAAAGAAGCAAACCTCTTAATTTTAAGTTTTTATTACTGAACCACCTACTATAAAAATGGTTATATTGATGAAACTTTTACATGCAAAACTGCAAGTACATAATCGGATCAAAGTGATTCCCAAGATACAAATCTTCTCATCAAGTGATATGTAGGAACGGAGATGGCTAATGCAAAAAATCTAGTTAAATTGTTATCCTTTTCTTTTATTTACGACAAATAAACCATTAGTCACTTGCAAATACGGAATTTTAAACCCTCTTTCTTGAGAACAATGCAAAAACCGACGTCGTTGTGAAAGCGAACAAATAAACCATTAGTCACGAATCCTTTCAATGAGGGGAAATTGTTACATTATGGATCAGGAAAGTATTAGATGCATGTGGGCTAAAGAATGAGTTGCGAGTTCATTATGTGATAATGAAGAAAATAACAAAAGTGCCATCTTGAAGTAGTTAGGGATTTAACAAGTGAAATTGTTATTAAAACAGTTAGTGACAGTTATTAGCTGTTAGTGGAAGTTTATTAGTTCGTTAGACAGTTAGAATTGGAAGGAAATTTGGTGTATAAGAGGAATGATTTCTGTAATGTGTTTTTCAAAAAATAACTAAGAAAATCTGCTACTGTAGTTTTCATCTCTCCCTCTTCTTCTTCTATTTCTCCCCCTCAGTTCTTTCAATCTCTTTGTTAATAAGAGTTCTTCACAGATTTCAGGGAAAGAAGGGCAGGGATTTCGGTTAGCAGGTCTTCGCTGTTAGCTACTGTTTCCATTAACAAAGAGAATAATGGTGGTGGTGTTTTGCTTCCTACCGCGTAAAGCATGGTGAATCGTGAAGAGCTACAAAACTGAGAGACAAAGCAGTGTATATATGCAAAAACCCTAGTTCTGAAATAATAATTATTATTTAATCCTTGTGCTTTTTAATGGAATAATAATTTAATCCTTTTATTTGAAAAAAAAAAAACTAATATTAAGTTCTGGATTTTCACATTTGACCATTCCACAAAGCTCGTTAACGCGGTACAACCTCAATTCTCAAAAATAAAAAGCAACAGATATTTTGCATTTGCTCCTCATTTAACTGAAATCCAATCTTTTATAAATTGGAGACCCTCATGAGATCCTAGCGTTAAGAAGACAAGAAAAGTTGGAAGAATGGTCACTCTATTAGATTTGTTTCAAGGAAGCAATGGAGAAAGCACAGAACAAACAAACAAAACAAAAGAAGAATAGAGAAGGATGAAATCTTATTCAAGACAAGATGCATGTAAGACCTTAATGTCTTATCCCGTGGTTGGATTGCCAACATGATCATACAGCAAACAAACATCTACAATGGTCTATGTTCCAAAAACTGGACATACAAAGTAAAATTACCAGACCCCACGTCTCAATGTGAAACAAAGCTTATTGAACCAAATTACTGAGGAGATGGAATTAAAACAAGAGGCAATCCAAGCTTCGGGATCCAGGCAAACATCCATCTGCAAAACCAGTCATCGATAATACAAAAGATTAGACAAAAGAAGAGGGCTTTCAGATCATAATTAGTCTTCATGCATTAGCCTTAACAGGTCTTCCATCAAAACATGTTACCATTTCAATGCGATATAAACAGTGATTTACACAGGTTGAATTAGCAATCCCTCCAAGAATACATCAAGGAAAACCATTTCTACCATGGTGCCAGCTTGTTTTAGTAGGTATTCGGTCAACCATGGGAACCACAACAAGGTGATTATGCAAGACTGCAAACTAACACAGAAACATCTGTCTTACAATTAGTATATCTTAATCATTTCAAGACATTAAAATAACTCATCCTTGTATTTGTGCAATATTAGCTCCGGTATATTGTAGAGAAGAATGCATAACAGAGGTGTGATTTGCAGAAAAAACAAGCAGCCAACCAGTTTACTCATTTCCACATTTTGTTCTGCGAACCATCATTATATGCTTCAAAATTCAAATACTTTGAACTGTAACTTTCTATCCACTCCTTTCTCGTGTTCTTTTAAAGCCATCTTAATAACCACACTTCAAGTCTGCTGATTTCATTAATACATAAAATGTTTAGTGCCTAGCTCATTATTTTTAGAGTATAATCAATTTAATCATGGGTTTATTAAACTAACTTTCAGTTTAACAATAACTTTACAATCATTTAACACCCCAGTTGCACATTCCCTGTTTTAACTATCTTATTTTAATTCCATGTATAACATCTTCCACAACGCGCTCCTCCATTTGTACTTCAAATCCACATCACAACAACATCACACAAGGAAAGGGGGCAATAAATAAAGCAGGCATCCTAAAACATACTCAATTCACTAAAACTGAAAATGATTAAAGAAACCTCAGCATTTCAAAGAAATGCATAATTCTCAGAAAAGCAGCAAGCCACCACAGCCAATGTTTAGTGAATATAATAGATAATCCATCGTATAATTGAGGGTAAAGGAACCTGGATGTGGCACAACAAGAAAAGAACAATTTCAACTGCCACAAATACAGATTCCAAATTTTGGTTCAGTAATTGTATATTAGCGCATTATAACTTGTTGATTTTACATTCTACAGTCTACACAAGGAATTGAAAATCTATTAGCCTTGACGACCAAAAGATTCATCGAGGGATTCATTGTTTTATCAAAGAGCACTAACTCCCATTGCAGCTCAAAATAGGAAAGCACTCTCATGCAAACTACAAACAACCTAATTCCTGTAACAAACTACAAAGATCCTTTTTCTCACTTATGTTAAGCTTGGGAACAAAGTTCCTATTAGCTACCATGACACCATATCCTTTTCTCGTACGTCTTCCCATGCCATTTCTGACCTCTTTCAACCCTTCACCCCTACTACTTTAAACTAATCACTCTTACAGTACCATGTATTTATAAATTTAACACCTTAATGGTAAAAAGTATGAAAGAAAAAATTTCCCTCAACCGGCCCTTCTGAATCCAGTTTTGCAGCATTCATCGTCTTCCAGTGAAATAAATTATAATAAATCCTAACACATCTTTACATTCATCTTGATATCCTCATTTCAACTCTGCCTCTATCATAAAATATTTTTTGTTCATGTCAAGCAGTCACAGCCTAATTGTTCATGATAATTAATAAAAGGTAGACAATGATGCAGCACTCCAGTTGCACTTCTCAGTTTTAATCATCCTATTCTGATTCTATGGCTAAGATCTATGTTAATGGCCCCTCCTTTTTTACAACAGAGCCTAGGAACCGAAAATGATCATCATGAGCACCTGTCTACAATAGAATCCAACAGCGCTCCATTCTTGATTCCTCAGGTTTCCAACATTAATGTGATATACTCCCAATAAAAACTACATACGACTCCAAAAGTTTTGAGGAAAAAAAGACAACGCAGGCAAGTGAAAAAACATGAAACCTCTTCAAAGAAAAGTACAAATAATTTAAAGAAACCTTAAAATTACACAAAAATTCACAATTTCATAAACAAGATACTTCAATCATCATAGAAAATACAAGAACAAGAAAACACACTCATGTCACCAAACCAAAATCACAAGTCAAACCCTAATAGTTCATATAATTATTAATTACAAATATATCCAAATCAGAACAACCTCCAATTTCCAATTGACAGCAACAAAAATCTCTGGTAAATCAAACAATTAAGAGTTTGCATCACCATAGTCAATCACATTACATAAAAGATCCAAACTTTTTTCGCAGAAATTAAAAAACAAGAAAACCCATTTGCAAATTACCCATAATTTCAAATCCAAACCAAAAAAATCAGTCAAATAAACATCAAAACAGATATGAATCACAGAACCCACCATTAAATTTTTTTAAAAAATATAACCCATCTTACCTCAAGGAAGAAGACACACAAACCAACATCCTCTAATCAGTGAGAGTGAGAAGAGGAGTGGTCAGAGGAAGGAGCATAAATCTTGTTATAGACTTGCTCTCCAACAAGATAGACGCCAAAGGCTACAAGAGCGATGCCGAGGCCCGGAGTGGCGTGGCGGAATTGGTTGGTGAGCATGGGATGCTTCCTCCATTCGTCTCTTCTCCTGAAGAACTCTCCTGTTGATCCCAAAGGTTTCCCCATTTTCTTCTCTGTTTTTTCACTTTCTTTTTTCCTTACTGATTTGCAGTTACTGGGTTTACTTTAGGTTTGTATGTTTGTTTTATGAGCTGAGGTCTTTGTTTTATTTAACCTAATGTCTTAAAATGCATGTTCCCTGTAAAACAAATTTCAAATTTTATTATTTTATTAAAAAAATTAAACTGATATTTTTTTTCTCCAATTATATTTAATTTTATACGGTTGATATACCTAAATATCATAATTTAAAACTTAATCTGGAGGAAGATGAAATAAAATTAGAGAGGATTGGTTTTATAACTTTTTTTAAAACAAAAAAATATTGTTTTAATTAAAAATTAATAGCTCAGTTTTGATTGAATTATCGAACCAATTAAGTTTTTTTTTAATTAAAATTATGAATTGACTTATAAGATTGGTTTCGAGTATATTTAATGGGACATTTAAGTTTTAAAATAATAAATATAATTAAAATATATATATATATATATATATTGATATAATATTTATTTTTTTAATTGATAAAAAAATAAATAATACTAGGTGGAATAAAAAAAAACTTTATCTAATTTGTGCTCTAGAGATGTGCTTGCTACGAGAGACGAAATGTGAGAATGGATGAGAAGGGAAGGATAAGGTGTTTTAAATATTTTTAAAAAAACGTTTTGGAATGTGCTTGGGAAGTATTAAATTAAAAATTTTAAAATATTTTTTTATAATTTTAATATTTTAATATTAAAAATAAAAAATATATAATTTTTTATAAATTTTCAATTAAAAAATATTTTTATAAAAACATCATTACCAAAAAGGCATTAATTACTTTCATAGAAGATTCACATGATTATTTTCATGACAAATTTCATTACATAAAGTACATAAATTATGAAAAAAAAATTCAAACAAAGTAATCAAGATAATATTAGGAAGAAAATGTACACAAATTACTTTAAATTTATATTGAAATAACTATAACTATAATAAATTATATGTATATAAATTTGAGTATGGAGGTTCAATTAGATCTACCCAAATAATTCAGATAATATTTTAAAAAGTTTTCACTACTTTGTTTTTTTTCGTGTACTGATATTTTTTCTGAACTCCCAAGCTCCTGCCTTATTATAAGTGTGTTTGAAATTGTGATAACGGTGATGGTTTAAAGTGTTTTTTGTTTAAAAATACATTAAAATAAAAAAAATTATTTTTGACATCAACATATCAAAACGATGCGAAAACATAAAAAAAATTACATTTTAAGTAAAAAAATAATTCAAAATTAAAAAAATCAATTTGCATCGCGTTCCCCCAACACACTCTAAATCTTCTATGGTAACTTAACATTCAAACCTCTCAACCCAATCAAGAGCTTAGAAAATAACTTGGGTCGTGTTTGTTTCTCGAAAACTGGTTTTCAAGAAATCACTTTCCAAATTTTTCTGTGTTTGTTTGCCATTAGAAAAGTTGGTCAGTAGAAAATACTTTTTAGTCAAAGAAAAATTTGACTTGGTTTCTATGAAAGTATTTTCCTTTTATTTTGGACGGAAAACAATTTTTAGAAGTTGTGAAAAATTTAGCAATGTCATATTATTTACTGATTATATCAAATTTGGTCCTCAAAGTTTTGATTGCTATTTATATTTTGTTTTAAATATTTGTTTTTCAATTTTATTCCTTAGAATTAATTTTTATATTAATTTTGGTTCTTATTTTTATAATTATCATTTGCTTTTTTCTTATTATTTTTAATTGAAATTTTTTATCTATCAAATTTGGTCCTTATTTTTTTGTTTGTTACTTATTTTATTTGAAATAATTTATGAAATGTTAATTATTATTATTTTAATTTCTTCTCTTCATCTTTTTATTTTTTTATTTTTTAGATTTGATCTCTATTATTTTGATTATTATTTATTTTATTTGAGATAATTTATAAAATTATATTTTTTTTCAATTTCACTCTCATTTAACCTTTTAATTTGTAAGATTTGTTCTTCATTATTTTTAATCAATTTGAAGATAATAAAACATTAATAAGTTATTTTCCAGCTTATTTTTCATGATATAATCAAACACTGGAAAATGTTTTCATTACACTACCAAACATAAAAAAATAATTCATTTTTTTAAAATTCATTTTCCGAAACAAAAACAACTTTTTAGCAAATAAATGGTGACTTGGTACTTGTTAAATTTCCAATGAACCTCATCAGCAATTGGTTGAATTGGTCAAGCCCCAAACTCCATTAGCCTACAATGTGGTATGTATAGATTATCAACTTTTTAAATATATATATTTAGAAAAAAATCTACAAATTATAGTTTTTGCTGTTTAAATAGAGTAGATTTTAAAAAATTTATAAGTTATAGTTTTTTTTTGTCAGATTTTTTAAATTGAGTTTTTAGTAAAACCATATAAAATTATGATATATATTTGATTAACTAAAAAACTTTTTAATATAGTCAGAACATAATCTAAGTTATAGTTTTTTCTTAGTCAGATTTTTAAAATTGAGTTTTTAATGGGATCATATATAAAGTTGTGATACATGCTAATTAACTAAAAACTTTTCAACTATATATAATTAAAATAAAATATAGATCATAATAAAAAATAATATAAATTATATATATTTTGAGAACTTACCTAATAATTTAAACTATTAGATTAAGTTGGTTTTTAATATAATATTAAAATTTTAATTACTAAATAATCACGAATTTAAATCTCATCATCTTAATTCAAGTTCAAATTGATATATTTCTTTTTAATTAAAATTAATTAATATCACAAAGTATTACTGTGGCACGTATAAATTTCAAGGAAACCTCATCTAGCACCTTGATATGATTCTTCTCAGTAGACCGTTGTATACTGCACTGCAATGCCGGTCAACATCTGCTGCTACCTTGAAACTTCGATGAAAACGCGTGTGGAACATTCCTAGAAATTAATATGACAAATACAGAAGACAATTAAGCATCGACAAGCTTCAATGGTTTTATTTTTAAGATAACCAAATAGTTTTCATATTCTCTCCTAATTCTTTCTGTTCAAGAATAATTCTCGCGAGCCCTTTGAGAGTTTTTCTTGTATTGATCGATGGCTTTTACGTCGTATACTTACCAGGTGTTCTTGAGTTTTAGAGGCGAAGACACCCGCAAGAATTTCACCGATCACCTTTACTCGACGTTGTCCAAGGCAGGGATTGTCACGTTCAGAGACGATAATAGCATCCAGAGAGGAGAAAACATCGAGTTAGAAATAGAGAAGGCAATCCAAGAATCGCAAATGTCAGTTGTTGTGCTCTCTAAAGATTATGCTTCTTCGACATGGTGCCTAGACGAACTTGTGATGATCATGGATCGTAAGAGGACTGCTGGACATATTGTTCTACCTGTTTTCTACGATGTGGATCCATCTCAAGTTGGGGAGCAGACAGGGAATTATGCTGAAGCCTTTGCTAAACACCAAGATCATTTCCAGGATGACATGGAGAGGGTAGAGAAATGGAAGGCAACACTCAAAGAAGTTGCATACCTGGGAGGGATGGTTCTACAGGATAGGTATGATCAAATTATACGCATCCCATATTTCTGATCACTACTTGATCTCGTATATATATATATATATATATATATATAGTCGAAAAGACAGATAAAAAAATCTTTTTAGTATAGTTTTGAGGTGAATTTCAGTCATGGAGACATGTCTCTTCTCTTATCATCTATCGAGACAGTAATAAAAAGCTATCTTAAAATGATGAATTGATCATTTAGGAAAAATATACTTTGCATATGGAGAGGTACGTAGAATCTTAAGCTTTAAACATTTTATAATGATGCAAGGAAAACTGAAGCAGATGAGCTTTCCAAGGAAAGATAAAAGAGGGGCTGTGCAGAAAAGCATAAACAATTAATATATTGCTTTTCCTATTTAATCCTGCACAAAAGATTTCGATATGGTTAGAGATCCTGCACGAACTAACCTGTCTCATTCGATAAATTTCTTTGTTCTAGGAAAACTGCAACTTTTTTTAACATCTTGAATAGAGTTTCCGTTTTGTTTTTTATTTTGTTTTGAGTTGCAGGCACGAGTCACAATTCATTGGAGACATAGTTGAAGAGGTAGGAAAGAGACTGGACTCCACTGTACTGCTTGCTCCTTATATTGCCTGGCATAGATACCGGATGCTCGTGAAGAAGGCGAAGATGATTGTATACATACTCTATATCATATTTATTTGGATTTTTGTTGGTTTGTTTCTCTACAAATTTATCTGCACTTGGATATTCCTACAATCAGAGTTTGACCGCCATCTCAAAGGCGACCAATATGATCGAGTAAGTTGGAAAATAGGAAATGGACCCGATAGAGCTGGGACCGAGCAAGATTTTGTTAGGGAATTACTCCGCAGCACTGGGACCAAGAAAAATATTGATATGGGAATCAAAATCATGTGTTCGTTGGTGCTAGCATTCTGTCTGTCATAATATTTGATACAATCTTTCAAGATTATGATTAATGTCAGAACTTCTCTAGATCTCTCGAGATTACGATTTATGTAGCAAATTAAAATCTGTTGATTGTTTTTCCTATAGACATGTATAAATGAACAATACTGTTCTTGCACATTTCAAGATGTAGCCCTTCATGATTTATGTTCTTCGATGAAATTGTTGAGTTGTAATATCTGTAGGGTTGTTGGTGAAGATGTGGTTGGAAGCAAATGATGCATTCCAGGTAGAAAAATGGATATAAAAGGAGTTGAAGAGAGGAAATACTTGAGCAGGCAGTGTACCAGGTGAACTAAAAGGATTTTCATGTGAAGTCCGTTGTTGGAGGCTCTATTTAGAAACGTGGTTGAAATTGTTTTTTAATTAAAAATTAATTTAATTTTTTAAATAGTTTTAGATTGTTTTGATATCCTAATTTAAAAAATAATTTTTAAAAAATAAAAAAAATATTATTTTGATATATTTTTAAATAAAAAATATTTTAAATCATAATCGATACCACAATTTCAAACAAACCTAAAAAGAAAAACACGTCAAGTTTAATTTTAGATCATGTTTTATATAGTGTATTTCAAGATTAAAAAGTATGAAATTGATATCTTTTAATCTTAAAACATAGTTTGTAAACTTATTAAATTAATATTTTTTTAATCTTGAATGCACAATATATTAAGATTAAAAAAATATTAAATTGATAACTTTTTGCCTTAAAATATTAAGAACTTAAAAGTTACAGTCGTTGACGCCATATTGATCCTTCCAGGCCACACTCTCCCATCACTTTTCATTGCCACCTATTTATGAGTAAAAGACCTTGCTTGCATCCAAGGCTCCCATAGAAGTTCAAGATGGTGTGCTTATTTTTCTAGTTTAATAGAAAAATATTATGTATAATATTAAAAAAATAATATTTAAAATCAGTATTAAAAACCAATGTGATTGGACAACGTGAATATTGCTATTTAAGCAGTGTCGTGTAATACTGAAAGCATTTGTATAGTGGCATCCATGCATATATTTTTTACTAATCTCTTAAAATCATGAATTTAACAATTGTCATAACCTATTTTTAGATTCTTTCCAATTACATTTTCTTTTCTAAAAAAAAAAAACACCGAAACAATGCTGTTTTAAAAGACATTGTTCTTCCTTTTCCCTACGCATACAGAGGCAGGGAAGAAGAAGATTTTAAATTGTTTTCCACACTCTCTCTCTTCCTCTTGACCACTCACCCGACACAACCCATACCTCTACATGCCTTGCCACCACGTCAAAGAAAAGACAGAGGTGTCATGCCTTGCAAACGGGCGGCCACCTTACCCTATAGAGGTAAGGCAACCCCGCTCCCCCCTGCACCACGATGGGACATAGCAGGGGGGCTCCCTCTCCTCCTACTTATAAATAGAAGGGGTGGAGAATGAACAAGTTAGGGGTAAAAAACAAAGAGGGACGTTTGTTTTGAGAGTTGAAAAACAAGGGGGGATAGAGAGAAAGAAGAGAGGAGAAGAACGAAAAATAGGGGACATTTTTTAAGAAAGATGGAAAGCAAACGAGATATTGGAGGGGGGAAAAGAAAGAAAGAAAAATAACATAATATAGAGAAGGGGACTAAAAAAGAAAAAAAGGAAGAGAAAACCAGGGGAACGAAGATACAGAGAGAGAGAGAGAGAGAGAGAGAGAGAGAGAGAGAGAGAGAGAGAGAGAGAGAGAGAGAGAGAACAACAAGCACCAAAGAAATCTTCCTCAGATGTTGTCACTCCAGGCCTCCATCTTTAGCAAGCACCAACACCAGGGGAACCAGAAGATAGAGGAGGGTTGGAGTTGACGAGAAAATAGAAGGAAAGACTAAAAAAACAAAAGAACAGAGGAGAATAACAATAACCTCTCTCTCTTTATCATTGGAAGTAGCACCACCGTCATTCTGCCCAGTCATCAGTAGCACCGCCAACGACAAAAATACCATTGTCAGAGGGAAGAACACCGCCAACAACATAGAGTGGAACAAAGAGAAAACAAGAGAAGAACAAAGGAAGAATATACAGGGAGAAGTAGAAGATAAAAGAAGAAAAAGCCACCGTAACGCCACCGTCTACAACTGCAATGCCACAGGCAGCACCGTCAGGAGGAATCACCCAGTCTGTTTCCCCCTGCCCCTCTCTTCTTCCTTCTTCATCTGCTCCACATCTCCGTTGCTCACGAACAATGAAAAGTGCTCCACTCCGGCCCGGCTCAGTCTAAAAAAATCTAAAAAATATTTTTAAAAATTTGTGATTTTCTTGCGTGTTTTTCTATCCATTTTGATTAATATCAATTTGTATTTTTATACCATAAAGATATGAATCTGGTATTAAAATATCTAGTTTTCATCAAAACCTTACAAAAATTATAAAACAAAAAAAAGAGTCTTATTTTCATGCATACGATCAAATTTCTCAAAAAAATTATATCGTATTTTCATGCAAGGAAAAGTTTTAAAAAATATATTTTAGCATGTATTTTGACTTTAATAAATACCCTTATCTAAGGATAAATAATTATCGCGATGCTACATTAATACAATAACAATCATGTTAATTTTTAATGATATTAAAATTTATATCACTCAGCCTAATAATCTTAAAAAAAACAACCCAAAAACCTCAATCGATTAAATTAAAGAAGCATCATACTAGCATTGAGGAGGTTGGTGAATCACTCAATGGAGTTTGGTACTTTCTTTAATAACCCAATTATGATTCACAGAGCTGAAGCAGTGGAGCACAATTAGCATGCACTGGTTTATATGGGGTCAGTTTAGTTCTATTTGTGTATAAATATATAGATAGAACTCTCACTGTAACGAAGTAGCACAAGGACGACAGCCCTTGAGCTGCTTACTGCTTAACAATGGGTGAAGGTGATGGTAAACCCTTGATGTTTGTGGCAAAACCACCCCATTTTTTCAAGGTAATTCTCGAGGATTCTCTTCGTGAAGGAAAGCTGGTGAGCCATTTTTTATTTTATTTTATTTGTTATTTCCCCATGTATTATGCATCTTTAAGACTATTCACCTCATGACAAGTCTATGGCATTGACATGCTTGATTCTGCTTTTGGTAGATCATCAGCTTAACTAGCTCTCTTTTTCTCCATGATTCTGTTCTGTTTCCAGTAGCTTTTGCATGTAGAATACTATTTGGTACTTGTTAAAAAAAACCATGTCAGGAATCAAAATATTGGGTTTGGGTTGATGATGCTGTAGTGGGTTAAAGATCATTCTCCAACTCCTCTCTCTGGAGGATAACAAGCCAAGAATCCAATTGAAGGGTAGAATTACACAACATTGGTGTATGTGTATTTGTCATTTTTCTTCTCTGGTATTTGTTTCAGATGCTTCCACAGAAGTTTGTGACGAGATATGGGATGGATCTCACAAATCTGGCACGCCTTAAGGTCCTTGGTGAGGCTTGGGAAATTGAGTTGAAAAGGTGTGATGGTAAAGTTTGGCTGCAAAAGGGTTGGAAGGAATTTGCAGAGTATTACTCTGTAGCCTGCGGCCACTTCCTTGTTTTTGAATATGAAGGAAATTGTGATTTCCATGTCCTCATATTTGACAATAGTGCCACAGAGATAGATTATCCACTTAAGAACAACCGCAGTGAGGTGCCTGGTCGTGGACTGCTCAAAGAGTGCACGAAGGATAGAGGGAAAGAAAATAACTCGGTTGAAATCCTGGATCACTTTTCACCATCGCGAAGAACAAGAAAGAAATCACCATTACCATGTCCTCGGCCTCACAAGATGGTGAGAACCTATTCAACTTATGAAACTGGGACCTGTTCAAAGCTAAGCACTTCGGTGGAGGTTCCGCCTACAGGCACTTGGTCTAGGGGGATGAAGCTAGAGAGTTCCAAGACGAAGGCAAAGTTGCGTTGTTCTGTCAGGGGACTTGATGGTATGCAGATTGAAATATGATATTATTTAATGTCTTTTCGATTGGAGAACAAGCTGGTGTCATATGCTTTTCTCATAATTTTACTTCATTTCCAGAGGAAGATTCCATCAGAGGTGGTCGAGGCATGTTAATGGCTAGGGGTCAAAGATTATCACATGCTGGGGCTCTTGCAAATATGCGATCACTGACATGCTATGAAAAAGCTAAAGCTCTATGCAGAACTAGTGCTTTCAAATCTGAAAATCCCTTCTTCAAGGTTGCCATGAGCCCATCATATGTTCATACTGGATATAAATTGGTAATCTTTCAAGTTTAAATTGAAAACCTGAGGGACTATACTTTGCTTGATCCAACTTGCGTATGCAGTATTTTTCAGATAGGAAGAAGCACACAGATGACTGAACTTTTGTTCTCTTGATTGAAACTAAGATTATCTTTCTGATGTCTGTCCAACATTTTTGAACTTTTGTAGAGTGTACCAAGCAGCTTTGCTCGAAAGTATTTCACCAAAAACAAAGGAAATGTCACCCTTTGTGTTACAGATGGTAGAACCTGGCCGGTTAAGTACTACAATCGCATAAAATCTGGAGTCATATTCTGTCATGGGTGGAAGGCATTTGCCAAGGACAATAAGCTGGCTGTTGGTGACTTTTGTGTCTTTGAACTGATTAATGTTACTGAAATGTCATTGAAAGTTGTGTTTTTCCGCCTGAAGGATGTAGAGAGTCTCCTTTCATCAGGTGAGTAAAGAACCTCCTCCCTCTCTTCTTCTTTGATGTATAGATTGAGTGATATACTTTCTTTTTGGATAAGAAATGCTCCGTTCATCTGACTCTGCTTTTGGATTTCTGCTTTGTATCAGAAGATATGGGAGGAGCCAATCAAGTTGAACCGAATAAAAGCCTGGTAGCTAAACCTCAATCTGATTGGAATAGCAGAGATGGAGCTGGAATTTCTAACCCTGATGATGAACATAAACCTGGAGAATTTGAGCATTCTGAATCAAGATTTGAAGTTGAACCCGGTAAGGGCTGATAACTTCTCAACTATTTAGTGAAGAGAAATGACTTCTTGTTCATCGTTTGACTATTAAAATTTACTTAGACAAGTTTGGGAAACCTGAGCTAAAAAATAGTTCTTCTGTGCTGGTGACTCGAGGTTCCAAAACTGAGAGCAAATTCATCTCAACACATCCATTCTTCAAAGTTGTTCTACGGTCATATTATCTCAACAGATGCTTCGTGGTAGGTTTGTCAACATATTCTAGCATGCATGTTTTTAAGAATCATGCTATCATAGTATATCTTTGGAACAGTCTCCATAAGCGTTCTAGTAATGCTTGAGAGGAGAAGCACTCCTACTTTGCGCCAAGATTGTATACAAGTACTTTAAATTCATATATACCTTGTGCAGTCCGTGCCGATGAGCTTCGTTGAGAGGTACTTTAAGCACAAAAGTCAGATTGTTATGCTTCAAGTTGCAGATAGATCATGGCCTGTGAAGTTGATCATCCGTTGGTCTCAAAGACAAGCTATATTATCTGCCGGCTGGGCAAGATTTGCAAGAGAAAATTCTCTGCAGGTGGGACATGTTTGTGCCTTTGAGATTATCAAGAATGGCATGCTGAAAGTTTCAATTTCCAGAAGTGGTCGCTAAACTTGCCCCACGAATCTCTTTCTAGCAAGCATTTTGTTGTGGTCACATGATGCATTAAGAACGAAGAAATGTTCTTAAGAATTCCTCTTTTGCCTCTTTTGTCTCTTAAATGGACCACTGTGCAGCTTTCTTTAGCTGAATGACCCAGCTCTGTTGAACCCTATTGTAAGAACTCGACCATGTTTAACGTCCATTATGGGTGGGGATTTCTTGACTGATTATCTGCCATGCATTTGGTTTTTTTAAAGACTTCAGGTTAAAGTTGGTGATGTTGCCCTCCTGCATTAATTTGAACTTGGTTGTTCAGATATTCCAGTCCAGAAAACTACACCATATGTACAAATTTTAGAATCTTAGGATTGTGTTTGGTGTCTCATGATAGAAGAAACAAATACAGTAGAGACAGAAAGAAACGGCTTTGTTAACAGAGACATATAGATATAAAATAAATCCGTCACTATAATAGTTTTAAAATCAATTTCTATACTTTCAAAATACCAAGGAAAGAGATATATCCCCTCTATTCCAACTATCTCTGTCTTTATGTCCCAAGACAATAACAGAAGATTTGGAAACAATTAGGATAGAGGGACGTATCTTCATATCTTTTATATTTTAAAAAGACAGAAATTCACTCTGGAATTGTCTAAAAGATACAGATTTATCTTTATGTTCCCGTCTTCGTACTTCAAGCAAAAGACGTTTCTATCCTTTCTTTCTGTATTTGTCTCTACTGCCATGGAATATTAACCAGTGCTAAGAATCACAAGACACCACAGGTCCAGGTTACGATTGCTACTCCCTCCCTCATACCGAAAATTCAGAGGGTTAATTGAATACTTTGTTTGGTAAGTTGATTAAATCATTAACACTACCAAGACAAAAGCTGCTTGTACTAGCTGAAAGCAGAATTAAGTTGAGCAAAGCAGCTCTATAAATATCACTAGCCATATGGGGTCGGTATTATCTGTTCATAAACAGATAAAAGTTTCATGAAAAAGGGAGTTGCAGAAGGGCAATAATATTTGAACTGGTTAACAATGGGAGATGGTAAGCCCTTGATGTTTGTGGAAAAACCACCTCATTTTTCAAGATAATTCTTGAGGATTCTCTTCATCAATGATAGCTCTTTTTTCTATGTAATTCTGTCCCAGTAGGCTTTGCATGTTAAATATTTGGTACTTGCAGTAAAAAGGATAAAAAAGAAGCATAGCAGGAATCAAAATTCTGGGTTTTGGTTAGTAATTAATGCTGAAGGTTTCCATTTTAACTTCCTTTTGTCCTCTCAAGTCTTCTCATTTCCTGCGAAACTACATCGTGTGTATTCATACTTCAGAACCTTTAGTGAATCGTAAGGTACCATAGATAATATAATTGCTTATCTCAAAGAGAAGCATGCCAGGCTCTTAGGCTACTACTTCCTCCATATATCAGACTTTCAAAACAATTCAGAGAGTTAAGTAAATTGACTTTTTGATTCATGTAATGCAGGGAAGTTGGGGATTTCTCTGCTAAAAACTGTTCTGCTTAGCTGGTTTCTCAGATTCATCTCAACATATCCGTTCTTCAAATTAGTTAGTTAGTTCTGCACGGTAGGTTTGTGAACACATGCAAGCAGGCATCTCTTAAGAAACTAATGCAAGAGGAGATCTGAATAGTCGGATACGGATTTGTTGTCATTGTTGTTAGAATTTCCTCTACTCTGATCTGTCCTCTTAAATGGATCATTGATGGTAATGGCCACCTTCGGAATTAATCCATCAGGAGTTTAGCACTCAACCATGTTTCCTTTTATAAGCTAAATTCCTCAATATTCAATTGTTCATTACTGGTTGGGATCTCTTGGCTAATTATCTGCAACGCAAATGAAATCTTTGATCCACTTTGGCATTAATATTCAAGTTGCTGAGCTACTTGCTGTCATGTTGTTGTTGATGATCTTGGTTCACATTTTCTATCACTGAAGCTCTTGTGATTCATGGATGCCACAGATAAAGTTTGCTTGGTTGTATTCACTCTTGCTTAACCTTGGCTTGTTTTGTCCATGAGGCTCCAAGTAAGAAAGGAATTTTTTTCCTATACAGTATGTAACCTGCAAGACCGACATTTTTTCAAGATAATGCTTCAAGAAACTGTCGATAATGGGAAACTTGCAAGTGTTTTTTTCTTTCTTTTATTAACCTTTTCTATTGTTTTGCGATTAGTACATGATGCCATAGCAAGGGAAGTAAATAAATTACCCTAAAAACACCTTCTTTTTTTTTCATTATCTCAATTGCTGACTAATTTCTAGGTGATCATTGATTTTTTAGATTCCTTTTCATTTTTAACATTAAATATATTAAAATTTAAATATTAAAAAAATTAATTTAATTATTTTTTTAAATTAAAATATTTTTAAAAAATATTAAAAAACAAAAATAAAAATATTCCCACACAACATACCTTGAATCTATCTACTTCTATATTTATTTTTTAATACGTTTTAAATTATTTTGATGTATTAATATTAAAAATAATTTTAAAAAATAAAAAAATATTATTTTAATATATATTTAAATAAAAATATTTTAAAAAATAATTTTAATGAATAGAATATGCTAATTACATATCCAAACATGCTCGTGGACTGAGGTTGACAACTGACAAGGCGACGAAGCAGAATATGCTAAAAACTTTGTAGTTTCCATCCAGAGAATCAGTAGTCAGTAAAAAACACAGTTGAAGACAAGTGATTTCTTTCGTTGTTAAATTTTCACCCGTCCAAACACACTGGCCAAAGAGACCCAGAGGGAAGGAGAGAAATGAGTCCCCATCTTCTTCTTTCTCAGATGAACCTCACTACTCTCTCTTTTCCTTACAAATCTCTTAAAAATCTATCCTTTATATCCACTAGCAATCACTCACTTCTTTCCCCGTCTCTTCACTTCAACTCCAATCTCCTCCTTCAATCTCCAGGCAAGCCAAAGTTTCCTTCTTTCTTCTTTCTTGCTTATAAATTAATGCTCTTGATTTTGTTTTGATGGAGTTTGGTTTCAGGACATAAATTCAAGCTGACCCAGAAGCCCAAAATCCTCCCTTTTACTGCCAAGAGCTCTGCTCAAGTTGATGATGTAAATAGTCTTCAGACACTTGGGTCTCTTTCTAAATGTATGCTAAAGGGTAATAATTGTTAATATTCTATGTTGTTGTCTGTTTGTCTCAGATATCTGGAGTTGTTAAAGAGAAGAGTGTTTCTGTTATTCTGTTGGCTGGAGGGCAGGGAAAAAGAATGGGTGTATGTTCTTTGTTATTATTATATTTGCCTTTGATTCGTTCTTGTTTCCAAATTATGGCATGTCTTTTATTGGTTTAAGCTGTTAACCATTTTCTTTGCCTGTGTTATGGAATGTGCCTGGCATCGTCGCTCCTAATCCCAGCATGCAATTATTCTGTTCTCTTGCTTGATATACGCCACAATGCAATTGTTAGGTGTAATCTTAGCCCAGTTGTTGGAGTTCCCAATTACTTGGATTGCTTATGAGATTGCGAGTAGCCTTCCTTTTCTTTCATGTATGTAATGGACCGGTTCAGTTCAATCTGATTAGGAAAGAGGGTTGTTAATTACTAGCTCCATTTAAGCATATCCATTAAGCTGTGGGTGATGGTGTTAATTCCCATTATGTGTATGGAGGCCAATACTGTCTTACATCTATCGCCTAGCTCAGTAACTTGATATAAATTAATGTCTACACTGAACAATTCTCAAACCTTCCTAGTGTGTTATACCCCAAATGCATCGTACCTGCTGGATGTTTCTGATTGGTCTGCCTCTTGGCTTTGCATTACTCTTAATCCAAGTCACTATGTCCAGTGCTCTATGATTCATGTGGCTAATCATCATAACTGGCTTTCTGTGTTACTGTCATCACTGTGTTACTTTTCCATATAGCAATTAACATTTCTTTAAACGGTAACAATAATAATGCATTATGTGGAAATCAAGGAGATACTGAACATATAATTAATTTGCACATTGATTAAAAAAGAGGATAAAGAAAAAAAGAGATATAAAGTGTAAATACACTTGAGTTTGATAGTTTCTTAACATTTAAAACATAAATGAGACCAAACACACTTCAGGGTACATAATTGTTTGCATGACCTTGCATAATAACCCGTTCTGCTCTGCTTTGTATTGAATTCTCTAATTCCAACAATGATAGTCATAAACCTACCTTGGAAATTCTTGATGGGATTTTTCTGACCTATTGGTTTTCAGGTTTTGGAATGCATGCGTTTCTGAGTTAACTATGCCACTATTGTTTTGTTTGATTTTAGGTTTGCATTGGTGTTTTTTTTTCGGTATCTGCTATTACATATTTAAGTTCATAAGTTCTTTCTCTGACATCTACAAGTTGCTTTTAATTTCGTTCATTGTCTATAGTTTATTTTATCTTCCAGATGATGGTTTTATTATCTTTTTGAAATTAGGCAAACATGCCAAAGCAGTATCTACCACTTCTTGGCCAACCTATTGCTTTGTATAGGTAAATGACAACAACTTTTTTCAACTATTTTTCTCTCCCCTTGCCACTGTAGAAGCTTTTAATCATGCTGCCAGAATCTTGGAAACTTAGTATCTTATGTTTTGTGACAACGAGAAATATTAGCACGTTATAATTAAAAGGTTTGGATGTATAAATTCAAAGGTTGCATCTGTGTGGAAATAATTGAAGGCAATGGTACGGTTTGTTAGCTTCCCCAACACATTCGAGACAGACTGTAACATATCATGCAATTGCAAATCACCCTATGGTCATTTGAAATTATCATGAATGGTTATTTAGTTTGAGTATCCTGAATTTGACCGGGTTTATTTCTGTTATTTTTTATTAAAAGGTCTCATAGCTCAGCTCACCAAGTCTAGGTTTGGCATGTAAGCAACATATGCCTACTGAAAATGACTGCATGATATTTTGGCAGTTTGTACACTTTCTCAGAAATGGATGAAGTGAAAGAAATTATTGTAGTTTGTGATCCATCCTACAAGGACATTTTTGAAGGTTCCAGATCTCTCTCTCTCTCTCTGTCTTCCTACCTTTGCAGGAAATGGATTCTGATGGGGCTGTTGATAAACTTTTTTAAATTAGGAGATTCAAACTAGTTTTTTATTGTTTTCTCAGATTCTCAAGAACAGATCAATGTAGACCTTAAATTTGCACTGCCAGGAAAGGAGAGACAAGATTCTGTATACAGTGGGCTTCAGGTGCTGCCTCAATCTGTTTTGGTTGAGAAGTTCATGTCTTTTCGACACCATGCTTGATTTTTTTATCAGTTGTGTACTGTTACGGGATGGTTTTTAAAGCATATTGAATACTTTCTTGGGTTTTTTGGTGTGCTTTCAGAAATATGCTCAAATAATTCTGATCAAAAGAGCATGGTTGCTAACATCTAATACAAACAACTAGTAGAGACAGGGAAGCTCTACAAGAGCTGCTAATCTATCTATAAGAGGGTGAGGGTGGTGTTGCTAGTACCCTGGCAAAACATATCTCATAGTTCATTTAAAACATAATAAGATTTTCCTTCTAAGATACCTTAACATGTCTTTTTTAGGATAGCCTTCTTCATTATGATGCATTTCATAACTAAGCTACTTGTGAGTTTCCTTGTAGTTGCTTCACTGCATGAGAGCAATTTACTTGTCTTTGGTGTGTCTCACTGTAAAGTTTGTGATTGCAATCAGTCAATAATTCATGTTAGTGTTTGGAAATGTCTGATCTTTAAACATAGTATACCACTTTCTACACAGGAAGTTGATTTGAATTCCGAGCTTGTCTGCATCCATGACTCGGCAAGGCCTCTGGTATTGTCAGAAGATGTGGAAAAGGTTGGATAAAATACTTCCTCATGTGAATGCATCAACTGTGGATTTTACTACTTTTTACTTCATTCTAGATAATGACTATCCAAGTAAACGGTAATTGCTTGTGCCTAGGTCCTTAAAGATGGTTGGATAAATGGAGCTGCTGTACTTGGTGTTCCTGTTAAAGCTACAATCAAGGAGGTACATAATATTCTTTGGAAGTTACTTGTGTGTGCATTGAACCTTTTTTTCATGCTGTGTGTGTGCACAGGAACAAAAATAGTTGAGATGTGAAATGGTTGAGAATAGCTAAGAATATTATAGGCTTCATGTGAAATCATGCTGATTGGTCGTAAATAGTTGTTGTCTGGTTTTTCTTTTCTTTTTTTCACTCTTGCATGACTGGTTTGGGGCACATTCTTATTTGATGACTTCAATAAATACTGAGACATTTGAGCTTTTTGTTCCTGCCATTCATGTAGCTTTCTAAGAACAGCTAAACAGGAATTTATTTGTTTTATTTTCTTTAATATTTTTCATTCTGTCCAAGCATACTTCTTTGTGAAAGTGATTAAATTGAAGATCATGCATATATCGACTCTGTTATTTGTGTAAATTCTTCTCATTGCTCTGGAAAAGAGGTTATTTGAAAAGAATTCATTACTTAATATTGTTGCCTTATTATCCTTACTGCCTCATAATAGCTTTTATAACTTTCCTTGGCTTCTTTGATCTCTTGACTAAAATGCATTATAAATCCTAACATCTAACAGAATTTATAATCTGTTAACTAATTTCTATGCAGGCAGATGGTGAATCTTTCGTAGTGAGAACTCTTGACCGCAAAACACTTTGGGAAATGCAGACCCCCCAGGTTCAATGCTTAAAGAATTTATAACCTATCATCAATTTATTTATTTTTTACTTCCTCAAAAATAGTACTTGAATGCTAATTTATCTAACTGCATATAAATCTTATTGTACAGGTGATGAAACCCGAGTTGCTTAAGAAAGGCTTTGAGCTGGTGAACAGGTAAGCATTATTAGTTGCTATAGATTTCTCTAGTAAATGTTACCCTGGATCTCTTTTATCCTCAATATGTTGATATTGCATAAACGAATTTGGAATAGTATTTCACATCAAGCTGCCTCTATAAACGAATTTGGAATAGTATTTCACATCAAGCTGCCTCTATGATCCAGGATCTATCAGCAGAACTTGAATGAACTTTTACATACCCTATTATCTGACAACAACAGATAGGCATCTGAGTTGGACACCAATGTTATTTTTTTCAACATAATGTGGTCAGAAAGGAAAATTTCCTTTAATGATGGTTCATGTTTTGAGGTTTTATAAACCTGACTGCTTGAGTTTTTGTGATGGGCAAATAAAAACTTGTTAGCTGTTGATTAGTTGAAACATATTTCCAAGAAGTGGTTTCTGTGTTTTTGTTCATAGCTAATAGCCAGAGGGCTCAGTCAAGTGGGATCTGGTGTCTCCAAGGAATTTATAATGGGGATGGCTTTGGAGAGTATATTGGTCCTCCTGAAATTTGAATCGGCCTTCCATTAATATTAAGATAAGCTATACTGACTACACTTGGCTGTGTCATTTTCTCATCGATAAATTCTGTGGATGCTGAAAATTTGAGGTCTTTCTATTGCTGAAATTTCAGAAACAAGAGAGAGGACCGGTGTAATTATTGAAAATTTTGGTCCATGTAATTCACCCTAATGCTGGTTTGGTGACCAATACCTAGTAAGAAAGTTTCCTATTAATAGTGAGTGTGCATTCTGTATAATGAAATTGAACCACTTTCTTGTCTCTCTCTAGAGGAAGAAATCGTCTGAAAAAGACCAACTGAAGCTTTCCTCTTCCCCAGAGCTGCTCTGTAAGAATAGAACTTGCTATTCCATGATTCCTTAGAGACGAGGCTTTTCTGGCTTCTCATTCACACTCACTTCATTGCTTTTGTTTTCATTGGACACTAGTTGCACAAGGCTTATTAAGCTCCAAATCTCTTTACTCGTGCTGCTTGCAATAGGCATTCTTCTGTGTGGAAAATGTTACCCTTGAGAACCATCTTTATTCAAGATTATCAATTTTCTGTACCGATTCCACATAGGAGTTGGATTCTGACATTAGTAATTGTGCAGAGAGGGTCTTGAAGTCACCGATGATGTATCTATTGTTGAGCACCTTAAGCATCCAGTATACATCACTGAAGGATCATACACAAACATCAAGGTATTGAAAATATATACTCTGTGAACCTTAGCATGAAAGACTGTAAATATGTTTCTTCACTGCACTTGGTCAATTTTCTTTTATGCTTACAGAACAAGAGTAGTTTTGTTTCAATTACAAACCCACACTAAAACCCCTTGACTTGCAGGTCACAACCCCTGATGATTTGTTGCTTGCAGAGAGAATTTTAAGCACGAGCTCTTGAGTTATCGGAGTAAACTTTGTTTTCCTTTCGTATTTTTCTCGTAGGACTAAATAATATACTTAAATTTCAATTTCAAATTTCAGCTTCACCTGAATTTTGGTGGAGGCAATCTGAGAAATTTTGGCTTAATAAAACCATGGTTTACCCAGCAAAAGATGGTGTTTAGTTAGGCTCATTTTTAACACAAATAATCAGTATCATGAGCTGCAGTGAGCCAATTTTCTAGACTCTTTTATTTCGAGTATAGTTGATTTCTATTTTGTATAACATGGACATGCGTGGTGTCGATCACAATTCACAACCATGTAAAACTCATCAGTAACTCTTTAAGACAAGAGCAAAATAGATGGAGCTATATAATTTGCATCAAATAACAAGAAACCATGAAGAACATCCCAAGTTTCTTTATTCACCGTTGGGCAATGAAAAATAGATGGAGCTAAACATATGCCCCACGTCAAGAGCAAAACCTTTACATTAGATATTTTCTGTGGTTGCATTCGTAAGAATGACTTGGACCCGGAATGAATAAATACAGAAAAATGTGAAGTTCCAAAGACCATCTTTTACTGGCAGGGATTGTATTTGAAATGTCTCAGTTATCTTGTAATTCTGCTATCCGGTTTCTTTTGCTTTGCACACTCACCAAACAATGAAAATCGCCCACTTCTGCCTCGAGGTTGAACTGGAGTCCCTTTCACCTGTTTAAGTGCAGAAATAAGGCACGATCAATGAGGGGCAAGCACCCTTTTACTAAACAAAAGGATAATGGTAATAAGTGGTAGATCAATTGGGCATGTCATCGTCCCATTCCCTACAATACTTGACTGCTATGCTGTCATAATAATAAAATAAAAAAGCAGGTTGAAATCGGTGTACCTTTGCTCTATGAGATCTGCTGGTGTTCCAACATAAAAGCCCACTGCAACCTCCACCAGCCGAACTTGACTCGTATCCCCTAAAGAAAAAGGTAAGAGTTTGAGAGTTATGCAACACATTAATTTTGATGCATCACAACATAGAGCTTAACTTGATTCACTCCCACTTCCTTCTCTATGACACTGTATTCCACAATTCAGGCAAAATAGATGACCATCGAAAAACATATAAACATACTGATGATGGAGGAAGAAAGACAAACAGCAATATCACTTGTCCAATAGAGATACAAACCTACTGTCTCACTGCTGTCTTTAAGAAAGTCTTAAAATGATCATTTTGGTCACTTGAAAAGAATGCAATTTACAAAATATTTAATTACCACTACAAACACCCCCCACTAAGCCTTCATTTGAACCAGTTAGGGTAGGTTAAGATGAATCTCGTTTACAAGTTCAAACTTTTATAAGTTATAGTAATCTTAAAATAATCTCTAAAATCTCTCCATTGATTCAAACTTCTTGTCTCCAGCAAAAAGATGTCTCTTTCCAACTCCTATTCCACAACTCTTTAAACTACACGTTTCTTGACTCCCCATCAACTCATCTTACTTTATTTTTAGACAAAACGATGCATTATGTTATCCAAGCATCATCATTAGATATCTTCTTCCTTTCGGTAAATAACTGATCAAACAGCAAAGCCTTCCTGATTAAAATACCTAAACCAAGCACGAAAAGCATATCATATGCTAAAATGATTCAGTCAAGGATACGATGAACAAATTAGCCAAGTAAAAAATGATGGTCCAATGGAGGGGAACTACGACCACAATTAACCTGACAATTCATGTCTTATTTCCATAGAAGTTTCAATTCAAAACTGACCCAAACATGGAGCAAAAATACCTCAGAACTTTTTTAATTAATGATATGGCAACGAAGAGTACTGGTAGGGAGATATGGGATAAGAAAAACCCCATTCAAGAATGTAAGAATTCATGAACGTCTAAAGCATAATGACACTCTGAGGGAAGACAAGCATTGAAAAGTAATCTATGATGAGCAGCACCATTCTATATATATTGCTAATTTCTTTTATCCTCAAATTTTAATTTATTTTGATACAGAGCCTATGAATATTGTGAGTTTTATCCATGAAAAAAAATATCAACTAGCATATTCTTCAGATTAGATTTTGAAATGCAGTAAAAGCTCTACGAAGAACAAGAACTGCTTAACTAAATAAATGCAAATAGGTTAACTGCCTAACAAAATTTTAAAAGATGCATGCAAATATGGTTTTGAGGATAAAGGCTCATAAAGAATTAGTAAAAACAATCTAAAGTCATGGAAAACCAAAAGGAGATCTGAAAAAGACTCACAGGCTTTCTTTGCTTCCATTGACCACATAGCTGCTTCCATGTAATAAGCTTGGTGATATTGGATAATGGTCCACCATATGACCAATCTGGTCCTTATGGTGAACCCTCCGATTCTGCATCTTCAATACTTTGAGTTCATGATTTAATTCATCTCCCCATGTCTGGGAGGACGGTGCCACTGAACCTATGGAATCTATTTGACTTTGTTGATAGGTGTCGTCTTGAGGCAACACCTGATTCTTCTCGGGTTTCAAACAACTCAATGATCCCGGAGTGCCCTTCTCTGCCGCCTGTAACCAGGCAGTTTCTAACCTCTGTTCACGGATAATGGATTCTATTCTCTGCATTGGCATTTCCCGCTTCCCTTCTCCATTGTTTTCGGCGTTGGCATCATTAAAGCTTCCTTTGGATAGTTTTGGGAACTCTTCTTGCAAGTCCAAATTGGAATAACCAGCTACTGCATCAGAGCAATTAGCCTTCTTTCCCAGCTCAATTGCCAACGTAGTGTCTGCTTGCCTATGACCTTCTTGTAACTCAGATTGATTCGCATAAATCACAGAATCCAGACCATCTGTGACAAGAATAATTCTAACCTCTACATTGCGTCTAAGGACTATTTCAATTGAATTTGTGATACTGCTCAAAAACCTTTCAGCTCTGGCTTTAATATCTTGGTCCTCAAATGCAACATAAACAGCAAGGGCTCCTGCAAGCAGAAGCATATCAAACATAAGATATGAAGGCGCAGAGAGAGAGAGAGAGAGAGAGAGAGAGAGAGACATTCATCCACATGTACATCCATGCAGAGAGACAGATCACTCATTTATCGAGGATGAATTGGAATTTAAACATCAAAACAATCCACCCAATTGCAGAAAATATTCCATTCTGCCAATTTAAATAACTTTTGTCTCATGCACAGCTTAAGTAACTTTTTCACTTCATCCATTGTGTTTTTATTTAACTGGTACTTAACACTTGCCACTCAAAATCTGGTATAAACATTGGTCGCATCATATCAATTTTGCATAACAAGGAAGAAAATTATAAGCAAAATGAGTGAAGAACAACCCAATCCATCCAAACAAGCAGGTTATGAAGCAGGAATCGTGGAGTGGTAGGCAGCTATAGATAAATCTTTTCTGATATCTTGTAATTCAAGAACACAAAAAACTTTGCTGCCAACATATATTGAATACTCACAAGGACGGTTGTAACCAGGGAGCTACTCAGAAACAGAGAAGGCAATAATGAAATAAAGGTAGATTAGGAATTGATGCGATCATTCTTCTGTGATTCCATTTACAAAAAATTATGAAGTAAATTTCACAAAGAACGAAAAGGGTGAATGAAAGCATGAGTGCCAAAGACATCAAGAATGGCAATGGTGATATCAATATCAGGGAAGATTAGTACTTTTTATTAAAACTAGGAGATCAAGTAGTTTAACTAGTTTGAAGATAGCTTTTATATAATTTACAAGTTATTGAGTCATTAGAAGGATCAGGTAACAAAGAAAAATATGTTGAATTTTGCGACTTTGGGATATTAAGTGACTTAAAACTACTAAAGAAAATGAATTGGCGCACATTTTGTTAAGTAAATTATCATTTCTCTTTTGTTTCAGAAATATATTTCTTGTTATATAGCTTTTATAATGTTATTTTCATTTGTTACTGAACCTTGCAATTCACAACCACAAATATGGGTTTCCAATTCAAGATTCAAATCTAGATTTAACAACCATTTTCATTAGGATTGCCAGAATCATGCGAATTTGAGATGCTCTTATGGTTCATAGAAGAACTTAAGAGCAAGCAGAGGAGAAATATCTTTGTTTTTGCAAATTGAGCACATTACCTCACTGTATAGCACACAACTTGCCTTAGAAGCATCATTCACCAGATCAGCCATCCGGCAAAAGAAAAATAACTAATTTTGATCATATAGGCAACAGATCTAGAATCTCTATCCCACATATCAAGTCCTCAAGAATCACTAGAAGCACATTGGGAGTAATGTATGGTTGATCAGATATAGATCTATATGCAACTAGATCAAACGGAAGGTAAAATCAACAAGGGAAACAATTTTTGTATTTAAGTTGTAGTTCTTTCTTTTATCATGATTTTCAGTTACAGTTCTACCAGAAAATGATATTGGAAATGAAATAGAAAAGTGTTGGACTTACCATCCACTTCAGATATAGATAGAAGCTTTCCGTGAGCATGCAGCAGCTGCCTCAATGTCTGTGAGTGACACTTTTCAATACATTTCTCCCATATATCATCCAACTTCTCTGAGTTTTTGTATCTAAATATCATATTTCCAGTTATTTCATCATCCAATGAAGTAGATGAAGTACGGCTATTCACCAATCGACTACGAGGGGCCTTGGCATTAAAACCAAATTCCCCTTGTTGGCTGGAACATCCATTTATTTCCCTGTATAGGGATGGAGGTGAACTTGATCTCTGAGTCAAATATTGAGCATTGGACTTTGTCTTGTAAACGTTGGATTCCTTTGAAGCACTTGAAGGATCTTCCTCCGTTGTCCTGGAGCTCTGCCTCCTACTGCTGCTTGACTGAGTGAGATCCATTGAAGGTGTAGAACCAAGCTGTAGAAGAGTTGCTGTGAACCATGTTGAGCGGTCACTTGAGATCCTTAGCTGTTTCTCAGCCTCTGAAAGAAGCCTCAAAGCATGCTTTAGTCTCTCCAATTCTGCTTCAGTCACTAAAAAACCAAATGAAGTATCCATAATGATTAACAACATTCTGAGGAAAAATTGGAATTCCAATATACACATGTTTGTAAATATATATGATATTCATACTATATAATAAATTGTAAAATTAAGCATCAAGGTCAGACAAGATGAATCTAGAGGCTAGCATCCAACTAAATGAACTAGGAACATAGAAAAAAGGCCATTAAAGCAGGTACAATCAAGTATTACCATTTTAAAGTTGAGCTAAACCTAATCTGAAAAGCAATTAACTGATTCTGCCCTGAGCATATTTGCTCTAGTTTTTGTCTATCTCAGGGAGGTATTCCCAAGAAGGAAAGGGAACATACAGTAAAGGGGCCTGTGGTTGTTTTGCAAACATAAGGAAATCAGTTTGGCTGCTGATCAATACAATCTATTGTCTGAAGATAAAAATCAAAAAAGTTTATAAGTCTATGCATAGTTCTTATCTGCAGAAGGGAGAGCTGTAAGGTCACAGTATAAGAGCAAGGAACCGCTACTCACAGTTGTGTGTACCAAAGAGTGAATCACCATGTTTGGCATCAACAACATTGTATGTCCCAGCAATAATGTCCATAATGAGGCTAGCCAGTTGAGACATCAAAACCATTGGATCAACGCCAGAGTCCATCAAATCCCTGGCCCTTTTTACTGTTTCTGCAGTGTCTGAAGACATCGCTAGTTCCAAAAGTTCCAGTAATTTCTCATCTGAAACAACCCCCACCTGAAATGGTTGAAAAGTACATATTCAAGTTCAAAAACAATTCAGGTATACATTAAACAGAAATTCACAGGTATTGTTCACCTAGTTATATGATACTTATTAATGATTCACCAATTAGGCTTCTCCCAACAAGATTTGAAAATAATCTAAGGGAACCGATTGAAGCAGAAAATGTTAAAGGACACATCAGTAGACAGAACTCACCAATTCATTTACAAGAGACGTTGTTATCTTCTTCCCCAGCAAACTCAACTGGTCTAACATTGTTTCAGCATCTCGAAGTGAACCATCTGCATTCAAAGCAATCAAATCCAGAGCACCTAATTCAACATCAAGATTCTCTTCTTTAGAAATTTTCCTCAGTCTTGCCACAATATCTCCATCTTTAATTTTGTTGAAGAGGTACTTCTGACATCGTGATTGTACAGTACGGGGCACATTATCAGGATCAGTTGTTACAAATATGAACACAACTCGCTGTGGCGGTTCTTCAAGAAACTTGAGAAATGCTAACCACATCTTAGAGGGTAACAAGTGACACTCATCGATAAGAAAAACCTTGTAATGTGAAGAGCCCAATGGGGGCCTATGCGAAATTTTCTTCAGAAGGTATCTAACTTTATCAATTCCCTTCTTGTCAGTGCCATCAACTTCCCATAGATCCCTGGTCTTCCCAGAAATGGAATCACTGCATTCCCTACAGTACCCACATGGTTTTATTTCTTCAGCAGACGTGCAGTTTAAGGCAGAGGCAAAAATCCTAGCTGCTGATGTTTTACCAATACCACGTGGACCTTGGAAAAGATAAACCGGTGCTATCCTTCCCCTAGAAATAGCATTGGTAAGTGATTGAACAACAATGTTTTGCCCAATCAATTCACTGAAGAAAACTGGCTTGTATTTCTGGCTTAAGCTTCCAATATTTTCAGGCGTGCCTTCCTCTTCTCCGTCTCCATTTAAAGCCACAATCTCCAACCCATCCTGACTCCTGCAACTTGACCACCTCCTCCCATCCAATCTACTCAAGGCCTCTAAATCAAGTTCCCCATAGTTTGTAGAAAGCTCATCATCACTAAGCCCAGTTCCTATTGATGACCCTCCTATGCCATCACCACTATTTGTAAGCAATGGGAGCAATGCATGTCCAGTTCTTGAACCAATTCTGCGCTTATTTGAAATTGACCATGAACGTCGGCGTCTATGATACAGTGGCTGACTACCACAGAACATGCTACTTCCTTTTCTCCTTAAAGTATCTGAAAGGGAAGGTGAGCAACAACTACTCCCACATACACCTCTGTATCTTGGCGTCCGTTTGGACCAGTAGCAAGGAATGCCACATCCCTGGCGACCAGGTAAATCTAAATGATCATCATCCTCATCATCCCCATCATTCACTGAGGTTGTGGTGGCATCCCAAGATCCAACATTGCTCGGATTGCGCTTACGATACTTATCATAAGAACTAGCTGATAGTGCAGGTGTGCTGTGAGAATAAGAAGAGTCCTCTTTTCGAGTAGTTCTCAATAATTTAGATGGAGAATGTGACCGATTCTTATGCTTAAGTTTTAACAGCAATGGGGATGCCCCAGAAATCTTTCTTAAGTACTCTGAATTACTATATTCTTCAGTATCATCAGATTGCTCTACAACATCATCCCTTCCTAAACCTAAACCTAAGCCCATTGAAGGATGGCCCTTGAGTAATCTCCTCAAGTTCATCTCTTTTTGTTGATATCTGGACAAAACATCGAAACGGGCATTAGTTTTCTTACTCTTTTTCTTGATCCCCATAGCTCTTCTCATAGATGGTGACACGAGATTTGCATCTCTACACCTGAAAATCATTGCAGCCGACCTTGTCTCACCCAAATAAGTGTCACTCTTCGAATCCCCAGCATTTCTTGCATCACTCAGGCTGTCATCAAGGCTCCCTTGAATAGAACAAGACTCGTAGTCATCATCAGCATCATTCCTTGCCAACGCACTCTTCTCACTGGAAGATTTCTGAGACTTCCAATTGTAAAGGAACACTCTTTTGTCTTTCCCATGATTATTCCCACTCTTGAAATGCGAATCCAAATGGGCGCTATTGTTATTATGACTACCACCACCACCACCATTTTGGATTGCATTCTCAGTCTCAAAATGCTTCCAAGCGGAAGCAGAAGTAGAAGCCGCAGCCGCCGCCATAGTCGCTGCAGATCTAGCTGAATTAAGAGGTGACTTCCATGAAGAACTTGTTCCTGGATCTCTCAGAACTCTAGCTGCCTTCCTGATTTGAGTAAGCTCCTTCTTTAAATGAAGTCTGCTTGGATCAGAAAATCTCATTTCTGACATTTTCTTTTTCAAAATTATTCGAGCAACCAAACACACACTCACAATCAAATTAAAAAGAACCAATCTTGAGAATTTCAAAAAAAGAATCAATTTTGAATTAGACCCGCATTCCCATTTCTTCAATCATGCACCTCCATATCAATCATTTGAGCGAGGAACATTTTACAAGCAATGAAAGAATGGTGAAAATGCAGAAAAAAGACACCTTTTTTCTCAAACTTTTGTGTGTTTTTGGAAGGTTGGAGTGAGGAGTGTAGATCTGACAAGAGTTTTGCTTTGACTAATTACTTGTACACACACATGATGATGCAGTGAAGGGGTGGTGAGATAACCTCAAGACTCTCTCTTTCTTCTCTTTTCTCTACGAAAACTCTCTCTTTCTCTCACTAGGGTTTGGATTTCTCTCAGTTGGCGCCCCAAATGACGTCTTGAAAGTTGAATTGAATCTTTTGAGAGTCTTTCGTGTCTTCTCTCTTGTCTCTCTTCTCTCACCTTTTCTTTGGGCATAATTTGGACATGAGATGAGAAGAAAAAGAAAGTTGAAACATATGGAAAGCTCCCTCCAAACAAGGATTCTCTTTTGTCTCTTTCATCACTACTTACATTGGATCATGTTTTTTTCTTTCATAATTATAAAGATTATTAGGCCAAAATATAAAATGTAATATTTTTTTACTTTGATAATATAATATTTCAAATAATTTTTTATTATATTTATTTGATGCACATAGACTAAGTTTACCTCACTTTTTCGATCCTCCTCTTGTATCTTGAAAAACAATATTCATGTAACTTAGAAATTATGGCAAATTCTTTTTTTTAAAAAATAATCTTTATCAAAACTTAGCTATCAATTGAGAGTGAGTTCTAACTTATTTTTTTATTAAAATTTAAATTTTTTTACTTTAAATTAATTTTTTTTAGTATTTTTAAATCATTTTGATGTTATGATATCAAAAATAAATTTTAAAAATAAAAAAAATTATTTTAATATTTTTCTAAGCAAAAAACACTTTAAAAACAATTATTATTACACTCTAAAAAAAATCCTTTTAATAATATAAGCATTTCAAATAATTTTATTTATTATATTTATTGATGCACATTATATATGACATGATATACTAAGTTTATCTAAGAGCTTTTTCTTCAATCATTCTCTTTGTTTTTATATCTTGATTTTTTTATCTAGAAAAAAATATTTTGTGTAACTTAATGATTATGATAAATTATTTTTAAGAAAATAATCTCTATTAAAAAGAAACTTGGGATCCTCATTTGTATTATTTATCCTAATATAACCTCTATTTTTCATCATGGAAATATTTGTGCATAGCTGTTTATTGGAGATTTAAAATCTCATCTTATTTTGGTTTCTGCACTGAATTTGTGCACAACATTCTAACCATTTTCTTCATGGTAATTGTATCTTTAGAAGTAGCACTATAAGATTTTACTGAAGAATAAAACTTCAAGAACTAAACAATACATCTTTATAAATTTTGTTATTAAACTCGATTTATTATCCTGTTTGTTTTTACGATTCAAAAGTGCTTTAAAAAAAATTTAATTTTTTTTCTTTACTTCAAATTAATATTTTTTGATATTTTGATATACTAATTTCAAAAATAATTTTTAAAAAATAAAAAAATATATTATTTTAATATATGTTTAAGTGAAAAACACTTTAAAAAATAATCATAACTACACTCTCAAACAAGTCATATGACTCGAATCTAGAACAATCTCAAGAACACACCTTGCATCAACATAATGCATTTAGAAGAATTTAATAATAAAAAAAAACTATGCGTTGAATATAAGGTTTAATGCCTGTAAATTATATATAAAGAAATGAAAGATATTCCTTTAATTACCAGATTAATTTCTTGTCCTTTCCCCTAGATCTAAGTGGGCAAATATGTATAAAAAAGAGAGAGATTTAAATAAAAAGATTTATAAGGTTTAAACTCAGGAAGCCATAGGTGGAATGAAATATAATTTGTTAATTATATCATTATTAGTCAATCCCTTTGAGTTAAACATAAAAAAAAAAAACAAAATCATGGTGATACTATTAGGAGATTATTACTCTTTGGAGAATGAATGAATTAATGGTGATGATAGTTTGATTTAAGATCTCTTTTTTGTTGGGTCAACGCAAATCTTCTCCTAATTAATAACACTAATCACAATCACTGACTGTGATTAAGGCCGCAAATCACTCCTGTCCTAATTAAATTGAAAAGCATGCCCCCACTCTTTCACCATGATTGAATCAGGTTCTGGGAGGGAGTCATAGCTGTAACGAACTCCTCCGAAATAATTAAATTTTCTTGGAACTATTTTTTTATTTTCATGGGAAAAATATATTTTTTATTTAAAATTAAAAGCAACATGTTTGATTAAAAAAATAAAAACAAAAACATAAAAGAAATATGTTTTTGAAACAATTCTAAAGTAAATTTATATTCTCATAAAAAGAAAGAAAAACAATAGCATATACATATTCTTGTCACAGTATAGTAACTAAAAAGATATAAATATATCCCAAAATTCACTGTATAAATTGTGTTTTAGGTTGATAATAAAACGAAGAAATTTAAAAAAAAAGAGAGAAATTCTGGAATATAGTTAATTAGGGCAGCACTCGTCGTCGTGAGGAGCATTAATTATGGGAATGAGAAAGTAGCTTTAACAAGAGCTCGCTCACATGTCGACAGAGGTTTGCAGAAACTTTTACTTTGGGCAATTAACCCTCAAGATCTCTGCAAAAGTGAAAATCAAACCATATTATAATTGCAGTCTTAATTTTAAAGTGAAAAGCATGTGATCATGAAGGCAACAGCACAAAGGAGCCCTCTTCCGATCGATGATCACCAGCGTCTTTTCAATCTCGTTTACACGCTCTATAATCACTTTCCAATTAAACAAATCCTCAGTTGATCGATTAAGAGCAGCAGCACACAGACTGCTTGTTCCCTCTCCCACACGCACGCATGTTCTTGCATGTGATTTGATGGTCAAAGATGGATTAATATATATATATATATGTATATATGTATATATGTATATATGTATATATGTATATATGTATATATGTATATATGTATATATGTATATATGTATGTATTGAGGAGGCAACATGCAGGGCATGTATAGTACCAGAGGACATACAATCACTGGCTTCGTTTTATTGTTCTGATCTTCCCTCCATTGCTTCTTATGGATGCGTTTAACATTAATGTCGAGCGGTGGGGGCGGTGGTGTGTTCATGTTGAAAACACGACAAGTTCGGTTTTCATTACTCCAACATGCTTTTCTTTTTAAATTGCGCTGAGAACCTGGGTTTGAATAAAAAAAATATAAATTTGTAGTTTTTCTTCAACTTGTTTTTTTCAGCTTGTAATTATAAAAGCTAATATAATATCAAAAACACGCATTAAATGACATGTGTTTGTTGTCTATAAAAAATGCCAAATTACATGCATGCAACCATGTCCATAGCTTGACAAACCAGTGGATGATCACTTAATTTGTGGCTTACTGGGACTATGATTTTTATATATATATATAAGAAATATAGGGTTATTTTGTTTTTATTTATTAAAGGTAGAATAATATTTTTATTTTTTTTCAGTTTATTCAATATATGATCTCATTGTATTTAGGTCAAACCTATTCTTTTAGATTACGGTAATCATGTAGTATCAATGAAATTCTAGCATCCTCCTCTTTTATTTTTGCATTTTTTCTGTTTTTTTGGATTGTCTAACATGGTATCAAAATATGATTTCATGGAATAAGGTTTAACTTTAAACATAACTTTCATGGATCCAATTTCAAAAAGATATTTGCTTAGTTTCTACAATTTGGTATTTCATTTTCCTTTCTTTTGCGTTCTGATTTTCTTTGTTTGTTGATTATGACAACTGAAAGAGATGATTCACTTCAGTCTATGAGTATGAAGTTGGATGAAATGAATTATTATTATCGGAGTTATGTGATGATAAATTTTATTAAGGTTAAAAAAATATGGGGATATGTTAGTGAAACTTCTGTGATGCCTATGAATACTAATGAGAATTATGTTGTTTTCATAAATACTTGTGAAGCAAACAATGTAAAGATTATTACATGGATTAACAATTCTATTGAACATTTCATAGGTACACAGTTGGCGAAGTACGAAACTACAAAAGAAGTTTGAGATCATCTGCAAAGATTATTTACACAATCAAATTTTGCAAAGCAGTATCAATTAGAGAATGACATACAAGCTCTTCATTAGAAAAATATGAATATTCACGAGTTTTATTCTGCTATAACAGATCTTTATGATTAATTAGTTCTTACAAAATCTATAAAATTAAAGACGTGTGATGCTTATATTGTTTGTAGATAGCAGCAACGATTGGTATAGTTTTTAACGGTACTTCACAGTGATTTTGAAGGAGTTAAATATCAGTTGTCAGTGAGTTATTGAATGAAAAAATACGCCTTTGATTTTATTCTGAAAATAGAACTACTTCTACTTCTATGCAAGCAGTGCTTTCTAAATCATTCTCTAATAATCAAAATAAGCCTTACACAAGGGTTGCATTGTTTGATTGTATTGGTTACTTGCAGATATGAGAGTTTCTTTTTCTTATCCGACTCCCATGTATTATAACAACTAGAATTCTATTCAAATTGTTCACAACTTAGTTTTTCATGAACGAACTAAGCACATTGAGATCGATTGCTATTTTACTCGTTATTACTTCAAGTATGACACCAAGTCGCATTCTATTTTTTATTTTTGTTTTTTAATTGATAAACTCTCGATACTTGTAGCTATCGCATAGTGAGTTTATGGGGAGATGTTAAGAAATGTAGGGTTATTTTGTTTTAATTATTAAGGGTAAAATAATATTTTTATTTTTTTTTCAGTTTAACCTATATATAATCTCTTTATATTTAGATTAAAAATATTTCTTTAGATTATCGTGATCATATCAATGAAACTCTCACCTCTTTTTTATATTTATTTATTTGGATGGTTTAAAACTCCGGCAATGAGTCAACAATTAATGGATTTTCATCATCGTGCTCCAAGATAGCCTTTCTAATATTCCAGCAATCGATATGGCCTCCTCTCTACTGCTTTTGGAGAGTTACTGTGTCTTCCTCGAATCTGAGTTGAGATGAGATCTTCTTCCACACCATCTAATCTTGTACCGAGCATAGCACCCTTCTATTCCTGCTCTTTCTTCCCTTGTGATTAGAAGTCTGCTAGATAGATTTTTTTCTTCTTTATTATTTTATTAAAATTTGTCTAATTAAAATGACAACTTCTTAATTATTTTATTAATTACACAATTAAGGATGCCAATTTTTCTCCATATTACTATCTTAACTTTTCTATATCATTTATTTTATTAGAGTGATGTGTGTGTGTATATATATATTATCATCTTGGTCAACTTTTTTTTAATTTTTTAAAAAACTTAGGAATCACTCTCATAAAGCATATGTACGCATGTCAAATGAGTTTAAGAAGTCATAAATCATTTAATATAAATAAAATATATTTTTAGAATATTCCTAAGATGTTATAATACTTAGGATATATATATATATATATATATATCATAATTTTATATGAATTTATATATTTTTTAATTTATTTTTTCGAAGCACAACCGCATAAACTACCCTACGCAAACACATATCCAGGGGCGGGCTTCGAGAGGCAGGTAGGTAGGTAGCTAGCTTTTAGACAAGACCAACCTGGAGGCAATTTTGGTGCCTCTTCTTGTTTCACGAAAGGAGAAGTCCAAAACAAACAAGACATGCATCATTCGTCTGCATATATTTGTTGAAGGACATGCATATAAAGCAAGATTACTTAATTAATCAAACCCACCATAGAACTTATCCAAACATTGACGACGGCGACAACAACAAGCATTCATAATGCAAAAACCAGAGTGTACGTACGTAGAGAGAAAAAGATGGCCATGAGTTCTTGATGGAAAGCTTGATGATCCCACCGATATTATAATTAATGATGGTGATATATATTGAGATTAAGGATAAGATAGTGAAGACACGTCGACATGCACGAGCTCGTGGAAGCAGTGTGTGTGTGTGTGTGTGTGTGTGTGTGTGTGTGTGTGAGAGAGAGAGAGAGAGAGAGAGAGAGAGAGAGAGAGAGAGAGAGAGAGACATGGTGTAATACAATTATGGACCCCAAAGCTTCTTTTTTCTTTTAAATTTCCCTTTGCAATGTATACTTAGGGTTCATGGTGTAATAAAATATATAAAACTTGTAAGAATTGAATTGGTAATTGATATATATGATCGAGCATAATAACCATTTCTTTCTTTCTTTTTATTGTCAAATTAAAGAATTTGAACTTGGGATCAATTAATTACCTTTTAATTTGCTTTTTATTCGAGTACACATGCTTTACCAAATTAAAAGCTAATTTCTCAATGAAATCTTTGATCTTATTTACTTACTAGTATAGTACACACATTAGATTTTGAAGTGAGTATTTATTAGCTTTTATATGATATCTTTTCTGCTTATCCTTCAATTTATGTGGATTTCAAGATAATGTTTCCATTTAATTTTTATGATAAAAATATTTTTTATACCTTTATATAAATATTACTAGCGCATTAGAGTGAGAAAAAAAATTATAAATAAACAATATTATTTATTTTTTAGTGGTTTTTGTATGTTAATTATTATCAATAGAAATATATCTATAATATATACAATACTTGAGAAATCTTAAAATGTTCAAACTATAACTAGTAATTTTCTATTAGTCTATACCATATTGTTAAAAATCCATGTAACTTACATGAAAAAGAAGAAGAAAAAGTTCTACTACTATTCAACACCACCTTAAATTCCCTCATTTTTATAATCTCTTGTCAACTGCTACGTTAATTTAATAATAATAATAATAAAAAACTGTTATGCAGCTTGAGACAGTACTCTGTCATGTCCAATTGGTCGGTATTTTGATGAGATTCCTGTACAAAGAGCGCTGTTTAATGGGAAACAATGCTTCCGGGTTATGTGCAGAAGAGGGCTTTGAGTTTCTTTCATGATATGACCAATACTGAGACTACTTGGATTACTTTCATTTCGTCATGTTCATTGCATGGTGACCCTTGTCTTGCTGATTGGCTTTTGAAAATTACTTGATGAAAAGAGGCTCAGGTTGAATTTGTTTGTCGACGGCATTGCTTGACATTTATGCAGAGCGTGGAAGTACTGAAGCTGCTGGGAGAATTTTGGATGAGTATAAGAGTTCGGTTACTTGGAACGCTATGATTTCGGTATATGCAAAGTCTAGGTCACCTGAACTCTGCTATGTTGCTGCGTTTGGTTAGTGTTCTAGTAGGACAAAAGAGATAGAAAATTGTAGTGAATTTTCACTATGTTTCAGATGTTTTTGATAAGATGCCAGAAAGCGATGTTGTTTTATGGAACTCGATGATTACAGGATATGCTCAAAATGGGCAGTCAGCAATAGCGATTGAACTTTTTCATTGAATATCGACTCAAAACCAGATGAGGTGACGATGGTCAGTGTTATCTCAGCATATGGACATCCTGGGGCTTTGGAATTGAGTAACTGGGTAGTGAATTTCATTCTTGAATTGAAGGATAATTTGGTTGTCACAAGATAAAATTCTTCGATTTTCATGTATTCAAAATCTGGAATTATGAAGGATGCCCAGAGAGTTTTCCAAAAAATGGAAGACAGAGAAGTGGTTTCCTACAGTAAATTGATTACGGGGTTTGCTGTTCATGGTCAGGGAAGTGAAGCCATAAAACTATTGTCAACCATGAAAGAAGAGGGTGTTAAAAGCATGCAGCCGTGGAGGATTACTGGAAGAAGGCCAGAGGGTTTTTGAATCAATTGAAACCCATCTGTAGATCATTCTGCTTTCATGGTTGATTTGTTAGCTACGCCAGGGAAACTCGATGAAGCAAAGAGATTGAATGGTAGCATGCCACTGAAGCCGCACGCAGGAATTCATGGCTCCCTTTTAAAACCTAGCAGAATCCATGTTAGAATTGAACTAGGGGAACTTGCTGCAAACATAGCTCTTTGAGCTTGAACCCCAAAACTCAGGAAATTACGTTTTGCTTCCAAACATGTGTGCCTTTGCAGGAATGGGGAGATGCTGAGGAGGGCAGAGAAATGATGAAGAAGGAGTATAGAAGGCAACTATAAACATGGATGCTACTACACGGGTTTGTAGTAGGAGATAGATCGCATGATAAAACAAATGAAATTTATGAGCTGTTGGCCGAACTTGGAAACAAAATGAAAAGGCTTGGGTGCATAGAGCTCACAACAGCTGTGTGCTTAGAGATGTTGCTGAAGAAGAGAGAAGAAATGGTGGGAACTCAAAGTGAGAGAAACTGGCCTTTGTTTTGATCTTCTTGTTAGTGAACCAGGTTTTGATTTTCTTTGTTGCTGAGAGTGGCATAAAGATCCTTCAGCGTTGAATATTTGGACAGTTTCTTTGATGATCGTGAGCTCTAAAGTACACAATGATAGCAGTGATGTTATGAGCATATTGATAATTACTTGATAAAAGGTTAATTTAATTAAAGAAGATTAACCTAAAAGTCTATCAGGTAGGACATAGGAGACTAGTATGCCTGCAATTGTCGACGGATGAGCTGCCTACATGGCATGGCGGCAACATTGTGTGCGGCCGACCATGGATAAGTTGAGTGGTCATAGATTTCCAATCTGTGGTTTACAAAAGTAAATTTATATGATGGAGCAAGTAAGTCCATGCAAGGAAAATGCCAAGAAGGCAGGATGAAGCAAGCAGCCCATGAGCAAGCACAAGGCAAGAAGATGGCATGAAGATTGTGGAGTCAAATCACCTCACCGCTATCCCATACGCCAGAACTTGGAAGTTATTCCTCAATGAGTTAGTACAGCATTATCTTTAATTTACAAGCAATTCAATTGCGAAACTATAAGCTTAGATACTAGATAGATCATTGAAGAATCTGTTTAAAGGATATAAATGCTCTTTTCCTCTGGTTCTGCAGGAGTTCATGCCAGGCTTTGGCTATAATTGTGACCAACTTCAATTTGTTTTGAGTATCCAGTGAATTATGGGGATAATGTCTCTGTGTTTCTTACAGATGGGCAAATCTAATACACATGGAGGCTTGATTTTGGCCAGCACTTTGGTATTTGGAGATACTTTTATCCTGCTTCTGAGATATCAAGACTTTGAACATGGTGATGGAAGTGTGCAGGTGTTTGTCATGGGATTGGGATCTATACTGAAGGCTTGCCAACCAGTTCAAATTAACTTCAATGGAAACTATCACAAGACAATCTAACTTGGGATAGCTTGGTCGTTGTTGTATCAATTATTATTTAAACGACGATCTTCCTCGTGGTAATATCTTTTTCGTAGTGGTTCATTTTCTTCCTCCTCCTTCCTTCGAAGAAATCCAAGAAAACTTTGAAGCTTTAAATAAATCTCGTCAAGCCCACAAGAATAAATCTCTACTTCTACCTCAAGCCATTTTTTTCCCTCTGTGTTTCCCTTTCTCCTCCACTCGATTCCTTAAGAATATGTGAACGCATACACAAATGTCAACCGTTAGTCGTTGGTGAGACCTAATCAATCTTCCTGGAGTTTCTCAGCAATGTCCCACATGAATAAATAACCCTAACCCTGCATGTCAACATCAAAGCACATGGTTTTATAGCTTGGACTAGCAATGGTAAGTCCGTTGGTTCCATCATTCCATTGAAGCACCTAGGTTCAAGTATTAAAATAAGAGAGAGCACCTTACAATATCCTGAATTGTTTGCTGCATATAAATAACCCTTTCCTCTTCACCTCTCCACTAAACCAACCAAAGCCTGGTACACAAAGCTTGTGATTGGATTTTGCACTATAAATAGCCCTTTTCCTCTTCACCTCTCCACCAGACCAACCAAAGCCTGGTATCTACAAAGCTAGTGACAATGGAGGCATTATACCCCAGCTCAGAGTTCAACTTGAAAGAGGTGCCAAGAGGACGTCTGAGCTACTTGATCGGAGGAGGCGGCGTCACTGTTTCCGTTCTCTTTGTCTGCTGGATGCTGTATGTGTTGATGAACAAATACAACTTCTCCATAGGTTGTAAATGCTCCATCTCCAAGTCCCAATTGCGTGACATTGAGTCAGTCCCAAGCTAATGACATTTAATTTATATACAAGGGATTTCTGGACTTTGATTCGACTAGTCTGTGCATCTTCATGCTAGCTTGGGTTTTTATTTTTTCTTAAAAAAAGATGACAAGTCATTTTTATTCGAAATAAAAATTTAGTGATTTTTTGTGCTATATATGTAATTAAAAAAAATAAAAAATAGATTCCCATTTTGGCTGTCCTGTTTGTTTATGAAATGGATGCTCTGTTTATTTCTATGATTCTATATCTGTATACCTTACGCACTATAATTTTATATAAATCTCATTAAAAAATAATTTATAATTTATAATTTATAACCTTTTGAAACCACAAACCAAAGCACAGCCTGGTTTGCATCAAACTACGGAAAACAACAGAGAAGAAAAAAACATTGCAATTCCTTTAAACTATTTGCAGGGTTACTAATTCTCTCCAATTCCAACTAATTGATAGGTCAAAACATTTCATGCAAAAATAGTACAAAAATGTACAGCTAGCATCTTGAGAACAAAAAAAAAAAAAAAAAAAAAAAAAAATTCTCTTTCTCGATCCTACTACACTACGTTCCCACACTCTGGGGTTCCTCAAATCAAATCCCCTCTTGGGAATCAAGAAACACAAAAGACAACAAATCCTTTTCCACGCTTCGATCTGGTGGAAGGGGAGGAGAGTCATTTGAGAGGAGGCTGTAGATAAAAACAATGCATCCACAAACTGAAAAATTGCACCAACGATATATGAAGAAAATAGCTACAATTGCCACCAACTATTTAACAGCACAATTCCGAAGAAAATTAGACAGAAGGAACAATGAGTAGCCAAACTTAGAAATCCAATCTGCAGTTATTCAAATTCATTGACTAAAGTGGACAACTGGTTCTGATCAACTTTAAAAACGTTAAAGAAAAACTTCTACCCCTTGTCTGCTTTGTTTAAATGATGTTCATCTTTGACTTCCAGCATCTAACTTTAAACCCTAGCTCTCTTGCCACTGCAACTTGGGCACTTGTACTGCTTGATGTGCTCAGCTTTGGCAGGTGTAATCTTGACGCATTTTCCGTGGAACCATTTCTCACACATATCACAGCAAATCCAGAACTCATCAGTTCCATAGCTTTCACCACATGCTCCACAAGTAGCACCCTGTTCATCGTCTTCTTCTTCCTCTTCCCCACTCTCATAGTCTTCCTTGGGTGGTGCAGATACCTTTATAGCCTTAGTCTGGGACTCAGGTTGCCGGGATTGCTTAAAGGCCACATCCAAACAGCAAAAGAAATTGTAATCAGAACAGTATTGAGAAAGGAGTAACATATAGTTTTTAACGTGACTCGTAACTTCTTACCATCTTCCCACTTGATTTGCTTTTGCCACTGTTGTTGTGAGTGGCAGTTTGGTCCTTAGGTTGCTTAACATTTCCAGACACGGCCTCGAATATTGTAGGGAGCTCATTTATCATCTGGAAAAGCCTCTTCCTGTTAAGTCAAAAGTTCAATCACAATTAGATTGATGTTCTTATTTGTGTTTTGTATCCCAAGTTGCTCGCTAGTGTTGGGGGGGGGGGGGGGGGATGTTTCATGGATTAACATGGGGATTTGTTATGCTGGAAATACCAATGGCTCTTGTCCTAGGGAAATTAACAGAGCATGGTGAAACCTTCCTTTTTGTGATATGAAAAGGTTCAGCTCTATTACATGTAAAGCACAGAATAAATCTGAAAAGAATTAAAACGGCAAGAATGAGGTAAAACATAGAACAGGAGAAACACAAAATTATAAGAAAAGGGATCAAAAGTAAAATAAGTGGAAAGGAAGTTCAACTGAAAGATTAGGAGTTTAAATGACTAGGAATATATGTTAAGACTTGGATGTAAAATTTCATCACTAGAAATATGTCAAGTATTATTAGTTCTTTCAGATCCTGGGTTAAAAGGTTTCATTACCTAGTTTTCAACAAGCACTTCATGCAAACCAAGTAAACTGCATCTGATTTTCAGGACAAGTAAATTCTATAAAAGCAGAAGAGCCATTGCACAATTTCTTATTCAAGCAGAATAATTTATACAAGGTAAGAGGAATAAATGTGTTGATCACTAGTTTGATGTTTGTGTAAACACTTCATTTTATGCCAAAATAGCATGCATGGTTCAGATTTTAATCCCAAATAAGTTAATCTCACATCTGAGCATCATGTTTAACTAGCTAGAAAGAAGGAAAGTCAACATTTTCCTAACTTAAAAAAATAAAACTTCTCCAAGAATCCAAGACCTCAGGCAACAATGATTAGAAAAAAGTTAAAATACCCACTTGATAAATATGGAAATGATACTAGTAGAAACAGTAAAAAGAACAAGACATGATCAACTTGGCAGAGTAACAACTAAAATCAATTAGATGAGAACTGGGGGAAAAGGCAATTGGAGCAAGCAAGATAAGTATTTAAATCTTTGCCTAGGACTCTGAATATTGTATAAAGAAACAAGACTCCCTATATATGTCATCTAAAAAATGAGGTCCTTGTAGAGGAGTAAACCAAAATGAGGTCCTTGTAGAGGAGTAAACCACAATAATATCAATTTTTTAAGATATCTAAATCAACAGCGGACAAAATCATTCCAGATCTGTTATATTGAACACCATGTTTTGGAATTAATACACTCAAAAAGATGAAAATAAAGAGTCATTGCCTTATGCTAAATTTATGACATGTTTAAATAATGAAAGGTAACTACAAAGCACACCAGATTTCATCTGCGCCCTTTACTAATAAAGCACTTTTTAAGAAATAGTCTAAGCTAACGACTAAGAAATAGAAAGAAGCAAAAGAGAAAGGAAGCACCAGAGTGATTTGAGCCCATAAAAACAACTCAAACTGCATATGGAAAGAAAACGATTCCATTCCAAATAGCATTGAAACAATTTAATTCCTCAAATTAATGAACATGGTTTTGGATTTTTTTTCCTTATAGATGTCTGTTCCAGATGTTTCATGGTTCACGTCAATCATTGATTATGTATGTGGTCATAACTGAGTGATAAGATCACATGCAAGGTGATGCTAAATTGAAATGCAAAAACAAGTTGATCCAAAGAAAATGCACAGATTAGACACCATCAAGAAGCCAGATACGGGGGCAGTTCACTCGGTTGATAAAAAGAACCAAACTAGAAATGTCCAAAATAAGTTTAAGACCAGGTGCAAAATTATACATTTCAGGGAAAAGAGAATGAAGTGGTTTGCACTTGTATATTTCAAATTTAAACATGGCAAAACCAGTTGTAAATTAAAACAGCATCTTAAGGCCATATTGGCAAGAAGAAAACTCAATCATACCTTTCATTCTTACCAAACCCAAAACGTGCACCAAAATAAAATGCAACAGCAAGCAACCATGAATCACTGTGAACTGCAACAAGGGATAACCAGTCCTTCTCTTGCATCCCATCCCTGGCAAAATTTATACCTAGTGCAGGCTCAGGAAGTTCAGGGGGCACCTCCTCCACAGGCAGGTTAACTTCCCATGTCTCATTTGGAAGTCCATAGAGACACAAGTTCTCCTTATCTGCAAACTCAAATTTGATATCATGATGTGCCTATTCATTCAAAATAAATACAATCAATCATGTAGATTTCCACGCGCATATATGTAATAGGTGGACTAGGAGCACATGCTATAATTTCCACAAAATCATTGACCTCCAACCTTCTTTTAAAGCTCAGGCTCGAGATATCCTCCATAATCTACCTCAAAATGATCAAATAGATATAAATGAAATGGAATAAGATCGCTACTCAAGAAAGCATTTCATTTTGCAAAGCACACGGAAAACAAAATAAATTATAATAATTGAAATTCCTTCACCATGAGATAAGCAGGAAATCACCACATCACTAATGATTTTGCTTTTTCCTTGTTTTGTGACAATGATACAAACAAAATCTTTGTTTCCCAGCACTTCCATACTAGAGATACTATATGCACATGCTATAATACTCATTTCTCGAGTCCATGTACACATATTTTCTTTAATTCAGTCCACAAGAGGAGGAAGATAAACCCCAAGACTAGTTACCCATGCACATGGATGTCCTAAATTCCTAAGTGGTAAGATTTCTCAAAATGGTGTGTAATGAATTGCACATTGCTCACTGTGATTTTAAACTGAATGTTAAAGATCTGCAATCTGTATTCCAGGTGATTATTTCAAATATTGAAAACATAACATGGCCAATAATGAATTTGGTAAAGGAAGTACTCCCACATGAGGCTTGCACTTGAGAATGAGTGGACAAAAAATGTCAATTGACAGCAACTATCAAACTCAAAATATTATGGGCCACCTTAAACCGTTAGATATTGGGGATTTTATCCGATTATGCAACCATCAGCAATGAGGTTTGCAGTCACAGCAAGCCTCAGGTGAATGGATATTGAAACCGTGCATGAAACACTCGTTGCGGAAGAGAAACAACTAGGGATTCAGAACAGAAAAAGTTATATACTGAAAAACACAGCTGTATTTTGTTAAAATCAAAACCACTGTTAGCATATTACAGTACTTTCACTCCTCACAAAATCACTCAGCGGCTCTTGGTGTATAAAAACAACGAAAACACAGAAACAGCAACAGAAAGACAAAGCTCAAAACATCCTCCACTCAAACATACCCATATTTGAAAACAAAAGAAAACGTAAAATTCATACCGCAAACAGTAAAAAAAAACACCTTAAAAAAACAAGATCATAAACTTCACACATAATACCGCAAAATTTACGTAAAAACATACACAAATTTAAAACAAAATAACACAAACAACGAAAGAAAATTAGAGAGAGAAAAACCCACCAGGGTCACACTGCTGGTAAAACTTCTCAACATCTGCAAGAAAAAAAGAAACAAACCCATCAACTAATTTAAAAAACAAACAAAAAAAATAAAGAAAACACAGAAATAAAGCATAAAAAGGTAAATTTAGCCAAGAAAATAAAAATTAAGAACAAACCAGAAGTAAGAGCCTTGATTAAACCAGAGCGTCTGCCTTTGAAATCACTAAAAACTTCTTCAACGGTACGCGGTATAGGATGCGGTGTTCCCTCCATTTACAATCTCTCTCTCTCTCTCTGTCTATATCTCTCAAGAAAACGAGATAATAATGCAGTTTGTGGCCTTAATTGAAGGAATTAATTAGGGTTTTTGTTGTTCATAGATGAAATAAGGCCCTCCTCCTAGCCTAGGGTTTGCTGCTCTGCTCTGCTCTCTTGTTTTTCAATTTTTTTTTCCGATTTGATTTGTGGGTAAACAGAAACTTCCTTTTATCTATATCTATGTCCATGTCGTCTATTTAGAATTAGAGAGTTGAATTTATTATTTAATTCCCATATATATAACTATATAATATAAAAATATACAAAAGAGAACATTACTTTAATAAAAATAATTTTTTATTTTATGACATGCATTTTAAAACTAAAATTACGAGATAAACCCGAGTCAATAAGTTAATTTAAATTAACATTGTTTTAACCCTAGTTTTTTTTTTTGGTCACACTTCGCCTTAGGTTGAAGGTTTGGTCCGTTGCTAGATGAATTCCATGTTATTTGTCATCTAATGTATAAACACCACCAATAAGGGGCTGGTCCGGCAATAAAATACTTTGTCCTTAAGTTATTTAACCCGATATATCAACGAACCGATTTAAAACCAGGGTCACTTTCAGGTGAATCTCAAACAACATATTTCAAGTTTTTTTTTTAAATCAAACAAAATTTTATTTAAATTTCAACTGGATTAATATGATCACATATTGATTTATTAGATAGATCAAATTAACTCTTGTTAAATTTTATATAAAACTTAGTCTAAACAAGTCTTAAATAGAAAATTTAAATTAAGCTCTAAGCTCAAGCTTAGAGTTTAATAAACAAATAAAAAAAATACATATTTTATGATTCCATTTATAAACGTTCATATTTGTTAATTACAGTAATATCTATTATTTTAAAATTTAATTTGATTCGGTAGACTAATTTATTGTTGGGAATCTAAATCAGATAGAGTTTTAATAAAAATATAAAAAGAAATTAATATGATATGACTGGGTTAAAAACTCAGTTAACTTGTAATTGGATAGTTTGAGAAAACCCAATTAATATCAATTGATTTTTTTAATTTTTTAAAATAATATTATTTGTAATTTTTATAAAATAAAAATAAAAATTAATTCTAGTTAGCCGGATAATTTATCTGACTTGTAATCATGTGCTTTTTGTTGGTCCAGTTCGGGTTTAAAAACTAACGCAATACGTGGGATCGAAGCATTGCCGCGAAAACAAATGCATGTAAGCAATATTTTGTAAGCATAGAAAAAGAAAAGGGAAGACAGGAGTAGGAGCCCGTTTTGAGCAGAGCAGCAGGTACCGTACTTTGCTTTTCTTGCTTGATTCAATGCTTTAAAAACGAAGCAACCCTTTTGTGTTGATGTGTTAATCTGTTCATTCATCCTTTCTTTCACTATGTCACCAAGTGTTCGATAAAATTCCCCAACCACATGAAAAGAAACCGACCCAACATAGTTCCATGCCCTTTTTTGTTTTTTTTTTCCCTGTATCTCAAGCCCATCAATGAGTTATTTTGTTCACGCTTTATGGTGTTTATTGTTTATTTTTAAGTGTTTTGATTATTGTTTCATTTCTATTGCAGTTACAAGGCATATAGCAGATTTGAAGAGTTGATTTTTTTTATACCTTTTTAAGTGGCAAGTTCTGATTGCGTTGGTACTGAAACTGTATGTCTCATTCATGGGTTCGGGCTCTTTCATCACGAAAGAGGCATTATGGTGTAGGAATCCTACATAGAAGCATTAGCAGCAGCAGCGGCTCCTGCTGCTCACATTTTTCCAAAGTGAACAATGAGAATAACCCCCTATTTACAGTTTCATTCAGTAAGTGTTCTTCACAAACTACTAATTAGATTTTGCTTCTTGTAGACATGTGAAACATATTTTGGACTCATCAAACTTGTTATTGATGTACAGGATCATTGTTTAATAATGCCAACATTATAAATGGAAATACTTTAATACCTCCTGATTTAAAGTGTTGTCCGTTAGCCCCAAGATGGCACCTTTATCGGGGGTATGGCTCCGTGGTTCAACAGAAGATGCCAGAGTTGGTTTCTGGTTCAGGTGAAGATGTAACAAGCAGTGATTTGGAGCAGCTTGATTTTTGTTCTGACGATGGTGGTACTGACAAGAAAGTCAAGGTTGTGTATGAAAAACCAATTGACTTTACCAAAATTGACACAAACCTGCTTCCAACTGTCATTATTGTTGGACGTCCAAATGTAGGGAAATCGGCTTTATACAACCGGTTAGTTTCATTGGGTGTACATGTAAAGGGCCAATATCTTTTTGATGCAACTGCATGATGTTTTTATGAGATTTATTAGTTTATTAATCTATTTGTGGCTATCTATAGGCTGATTCGGAGGAGGGAAGCTCTTGTGTATAACACGCCAGATGATCATGTTACTCGAGATATAAGAGAAGGCATTGCCAAATTGGGTGATTTGCGGTTTAAAGTGCTGGACTCAGCTGGCTTAGAAACAGAAGCAGCTTCAGGGTCTATTCTTCAGAGAACAACTAGCATGACTGCAAATGTGCTCGCAAGAACTCAATTTGCAGTATTCTTGATAGATGTGAGGTCAGTCTGTATCTTAAGTCTGAATTCACTTCAAAATCACAAGATGGTAAATAAGTTGGGAAAATTGTGAATATGGCATATGTCCCAAGTATAAAAAATTGAAAGAGTTAATGTCACATATGACAAAAAAAAGAAAAGAAAAAATGAGGCATATATTGCCAAGTTGCATATGACCTTGGTTTTTGTTTTTTTTTTTGGCATTATGTGAGATGCTAGTGTCTGACAAGCAAGTTTTTACCCCTATATGCTACAGAAATAGACAGCAGAATTATTTTATGGAAGCTGAAACATGCTACCACCTTTTACCTATATTGCTTGATTCCTTCTTAGAACTTAGTATTGACCATTGTAGGTTAACAAAATATCCATTGGTGCAAATTTTTTACCATTTCTTGGTGTTATATTGTGATCAGAGCTGGATTGCATCCATTGGATTTGGATGTTGGGAAGTGGTTTCGCAAACATGCACCTGGAATCAAGCCTATAGTAGCAATGAATAAATCTGAATCACTTTGTGATGGTGTTGGCTCTATTTCTGATGCCGCTGATGAAGCCCGCATGCTAGGATTTGGGGATCCGATTGCAATATCTGCTGAGACGGGGCTGGGTATGGCAGCTCTCCACAATGCTCTTCAGCCTTTGATTGAGGATTACATACTCCAAGTTTTAAACAGTAAGATTACCTTTGCTTTATAGGATTTGGTATTGCAAGATTTTCAGATTTTTTTTATTTTGTTTTATTCTGAGCTTACTTGTTAGTTGCACAAGCTATATGTGATTCCATAGAGGTACTCTGGGTTATCTTGATGGCTTGATTGAATGAGGTCCTCAATTCATCTTGATCCATGACTTTGGAGCACAAATCTAGCATTGTCTCTGGAAAATGATCAAAGTCTGTGAGTAGGCATCTGGAAAGAGAGTGTTAAATTGTCAAGTCATTTTGTGGACATGACTTTCATTTTGATATTCTTTAAAGATGACTATGCACAAGAATGCAAAATGAAAAGGCAAAGAAATTAAATTCTTAAAAGTTCTACAAATTTAGGCAACATGCACCTTGTTTGTTTGGGTCAAGCTTTTATATAAAATAAGAACATTACATCTTAATCATAGGGTGTTGCTTTGTGATGGATTGTTTGCTTATGCCATTATCATAATTTTTTAATCCTACTATGCTTTTTGATTAATCCAAGATAATTGTGACCAAGACAATGGGTATGGCCCCAGTCATGTTGATGATGTTGCTGGTGAAGTTGATGAGTCCAAGTTACCATTACAGTTAGCAATCATAGGAAGACCGAATGTTGGAAAGTCAACCTTGTTGAATACTTTGTTACAAGAAGAACGTGTGCTGGTGGGTCCAGAGGTTGGTCTGACGAGAGATTCTGTCAGAACCCAGTTCCAATATGAGGGAAGAACTATATATCTGGTAATAATCTGTATTTTGTGTTTCTTATTGTATTTTAGATCTAATACATCACTGCTGCAAATTCACAGCATACCAGTTTTTCAAGGTTCAAGTTAGCCTGTGTCCCTTCCTGTGCTTGTGGATGCTGTTAGTTGCGTAGATGCATCTTCAAGGGTTTATGTACCTCACTCAGCTTTTTTGTTTTGGAAGAGAATGGATATCTATTGAAAAAACAGTAAATCAGGATGCTATTAGTTGCATAGATGCATCTTCAAGGGTTTATGTACCTCACTCAGCTTTTTTGTTTTGGAAGAGAACGGATATCTAATGAAAAAACAGTAAATCAGGAAATATAAATATAAAGAAGATGCACAGAGAGTTAATTGTTGGTTGCTCTCTCAACTGGGACACGTGCAGAGTGAATAATTATTGTTTGGTGTAACAAGGAGACTACTGATGCTTGGCTTAGTCCAAGAACAACTATAATTGTAGTTTGTCTTTGCAGCCAACATTCAGGTTGTTGTGTTGGGCACAGGTGCTTACAGTTTGGGATAGTTGGGATTGTGACAAGAGGAAGAGTTTGTTTTGGTGTTGGAAATTCTTGAATAAGGTGGTCTCTTATATAATTTACATTTCTAATTTGACTTAGGGGTTGGTGGATTGTAGTTTGCCTTAACTCTGTAATTTTTCCAATGCAATCTTGATTAAGGTTTGGTTTTGAATTTTATTATTGAAATTTTCAATTAATTTAGGGTTTTGATATGATGAATTCATCTAACATTCTTACTCCCATTGGGGTTTATTCCTTAGTGCATATGTAGACATGAAAGTTGGATCTAACTTCGAAAATTTGTATGGACTTATCAAATGGGTATGCATTCCCAAGTTCTGCTGGATTGAACTGAGAATAAAATGCTATAGCTACATTGATACAACAATTTAAAAACTACAGGGTCAATAATGATGCAACCTGTAAATGATGATTTTGTTCCCTACTTGAGTGAGATCAAGAATTGTCATTTGTAGTTAACCTATCTTTTACTTTGGCACATAATGATGCTATTGCCATCAACTGAAATACATTGGACACTTGGATGTAGTCCAATAAGACTCCATGAAGTAATATTCTGGATAAAATGTAATTGATTTTTGCGAGCCTTGGTTCTTAGATTAATTTATTATTATACTTGTTACATAATGTTTTGGGTTTGGTTATTCAGGTTGACACTGCAGGTTGGTTGCAAAGAACAGGTCTAGAAAAAGGACCATCATCACTGAGTGTGATGCAATCAAGAAAGAATTTGATGAGGGCTCAAGTGGTTGCTTTGGTACTTGATGCTGAAGAGGTGTGTCTCACATATATTGTACTCTTTTCATCTGTTAGAAGGAGGAGATTTGCACAGTCAATATGACTATATCTGTCTGAGTGTCTTTTTAATTTGCCTCTTGGAGGTGCTTCTCTTGTATGCTTCCTGTCACGTGGAGCAGTCCTATGTGGGGCCCTCTTATATATTTTGACTTGTCAATAAAGATAGACAAAGATACTGAAGGTTTTTGAACCCTCCAGTCCTGTTAAAGTTTGTGATGCTTGATATAGATGGGTCTTACAGAGTCAAATGCAGTAAAATGGCAATGGTTGGAAAAATTTATGCATGAAGAACATGCACTGCACAATATTATAACTTGGGGCAGGTATCTTCCCATTTCTAATGCTTTTCTTTGCTATGCTATTTGTGTATGGGAATAAGGTTGTGAAAGCTAGACGTAGTATGACACATGCTGAAGTAGTTATAGCAAGAAGGGCAGTGGAAGAGGGCCGTGGCTTGGTTGTTATTGTGAACAAGATGGATCTTCTGAAAGGGAAACGAAATTCAACATTATTTGACAAGGTCATGGAAGCTGTTCCTTTAGAAATTCAGACGGTTATACCTCAGGTTTGTCTAATTATATTTTGTTGTCACTGTTATACCCAGGTGGTGTTATCTTAGGTGCTTTCACACAGTGCATGCACACACACACACACACACACACTAGCGAGACTGATTAGTTTTCTTTTATATAGAGTTGAAGTCTTTTTAATTTTGGCATGTAGAATTTTTTTTTAAGATAAGACAATATATTTCATATTGACCAATAAAGTCTCTTAACTACATGTGATGATTCTTTAAAATCTAAGAATATTTCTGTCAAATTAAATGTTTCGATGCAAAGTTTGTGTTTTATATCTAGTTATGGATGTATAGTTTGGTTTAAAAGTACCTGTAGAAAAAGAAAAAAAAAGGATGGAAGAATCAGAAGCTTCTGATACCTTCAGATGCATTTTGTGGAATAAAGCTCTGCTTTCACCATCTACTTATATTGAAACATTTACGTTTCTCTTAGCTTAGTTTTAAAAGTACCTGTAGAAAAAGAAGAAAAAAATAGGATAGAAGAAGCAGAAGCTTCTGATACCTTCAGATGCATTTTGTGGAATAATGCTCTGCTTTCACCATCTACTTATATTGAAACATTTATGTTTCTCTTAGCTTTTGGGTATATTTGGTGGTGTAGCATTAACTTAGCTTTGTCTGCAGATCACAGGAATACCAGTTGTATTCACTTCAGCATTAGAGGGCAGGGGCCGGATTGCTGTCATGCGTCAGGTCATTGATACATATGAAAAATGGTGCTCAAGGTTGTCCACATCCCGGCTTAACCGTTGGCTGCGTAAGGTCAGCACTCGCTCTTAGCATTTCTCTTTTCCATAACCCAACATCAAGAATTTTACTTCTTCATACCTGTGCGGGCGCTCCTGCTCAGGGTATTGGTTAAAGAACTCTCTTTGTGTGCCTATTTGCTCAGGTTATGAGCAGGCATTCTTGGAAAGACCAGGCAGCGCAACCCAAGATCAAGTATTTCACCCAAGTGAAGGCCCGTCCACCCACTTTTGTTGCCTTCACAAGCGGGAAGACGCAGCTTTCAGATACAGACCTCAGGTTCTTAACGAAGTCCTTAAAGGAAGATTTCGACTTGGGTGGGATCCCAATCCGAATCATGCAACGGTCTGTTCCTAGAAAAGGTGGTGGTAACAGAAGCAAAAGCACCCCTTCTGCAGGCAGGATAGCTGAAAGGTTGTTGTCTGACAAGAGAACTGCTGATGTTTAATATGCAACAGTCATAGACTAGTAATTTATCTATGGCTAAAAGAATCTTGTAATTTACAAGGTGTGGAGCAACGAAGATAAATTTTAATTTTGTTATATTGTATAGTTGCTATTGCTTTTAACTTTTCATAGTTGAAATTTTTGTAAGCAGGCTAAGGAACTTTTTGGAAAAGCTATGGTTTTTAGTTGTGGATGGCCACAACCACAGCTAAAAATCATATTCACAACCAAATTGGTGATTCCTGCACTAACTCTTCTTTAGCTCGACTAGCAATGCATCGAGGTGTGTGTTTTAACTAGGTTTTTAAATTTTATTTATTTATTTATTTGAAAAGGTATTAAAATTGATTTTTTAGATAATTTTTGATGATTTTGATGAATTGATATTAAAAAAATAAAAAATAAAAAGAATATTTTTTAATATATTTTCAATTAAAAATTATTTTTATTGTATAATCAAACACACAGTCGTTTGACTCACCACAAAAGATCCCTGATGATATTATTAATTAATCAAATATTAAGAATTTTTTTTTAAGAAAGTGTTTATGAATAGTCTAATAATTTATAATAATTAAGTAAATAAAAATTACCTGAAAAATTAAGTAAATAATAAGATTCAATCCTTTTATAATTATCAAAGATTCCACCACAGAAATTACCCTTCATCCAAATGAACTAACCAAGGAGAAACAACTACAAATTAGTAAGGAAAAGAAAATCTACAAAGTTGAATTTTGTTGTTAATTTTTGAGAGAAAAAGCTGTTATATGTACATTTTTATAAAGGCATTTTAAGTAAGATTCAAATTTAACCCTTATTATTTTTTAATCGAGCACTTTACTAATAAAATAACAAAATCATGAAATATAATTTTTTATTATTTTCTAAAAAATAATTAAAATACATACACTTTATTTTGGAGATACCAAGCCTTATAAATAAAATTATCATCCACCACAATTTTGGAGATCCTAAGCTTTATAAAGACACATAAAAACAAGCTTAAAAAACCACACAAACCTTCCAAAATTAAGTTCTATTTGGTGTGAGTTTAGTATTATGGTGTTGAGTAATTTTTTAAAATGGTTTTTAATTGAAAATGTATTAAAATAATATTTTTTTAGATTTTTTTATATCAACACATCAAAACTATAAAAATACTTAAAAATATAAATTTAATATTTTTTTGAGTGAAATATATATAATTTATAAAACATACATAAATGCAAAAATAAACACACCATTAATGAAACAATAAACCATGAATTGAGACCCCCAAACTACTTATTCCTTTTGATAATATAATCCAAATTGAACCATAGTTCACAACAAGATACAAGTTTCTATTTACAAGAAGAGATGGAATAGATAATGGACGATTATAACCCATCACAATTAGTAAGAAAGGACTCGGTTTCTTTTTTGAATTCCTCCATCACAGATTGATCATGTTTTTTTTTTCTTTTATAATAATGAAGTATATTAATCAAAAGAATGACCATTTACTAGAAAATAAAATGTCTGTGTTAATTACAAGTTATATAAGAGAAAATATAAAGAAATATAATAGGAAAGAATAACCGAATTAATTAGTAATGTATGGATAAATTTATAGTATAAAATATTGTTATTGTAAAAGACTAGCTTATTTACAAATAAATTCATACATACATATATATATCAAGGCAAAACTGCGTTGTAGCTGTTTCTTTATGGAACGTCAACACAAAATAGCATGGGCTAGGGGGGAAGAAGAAGGGAGTCCATAATGCAAACCCTATTAGGCGACAGTCTACACTGTCATGCCATGGACCTCTCTCTAGCCACTGGCATCCCACTATATACAAGCATATGAACAGCACACCCCCACGCGGAGTCTCCACTGACTTTTCATTAATAATTCGGCAAATTGTGCAACTAGCATCCAAAATATGAATAATTTGGTGCGAACTGAAGCATCTAGGCTGTCGTATCATCTGATTTCAACAATATAATATGAATAATTATTGATATTCATGTATTCTTCCTGCCAGTATAGACAGTTGAAGCAATAATCAATCTTTTATGAGTAAAACGTCCAACGTAGATTATAAGTTATATAAATATCAAAAAACAATAATTTGGTGTCATTAATTTTTTATTTTACAAATAGTTCAAAAAATACCTATATAACATGTTCTTATTAAGATCACTCTAATAAAATGCAAGCACACGTACTTGATTATTTTGAAAAAATCATCCAGTACACCACCTAGCATTAAAATCATATCAGTTTAATTGTATTTTTTAAAATTTCAAGAACACAATATAAATATATATAATTTTAAAAATAACATCGTAATACCTGTATTCTAGTGGGAGATGAAGTGTAACCCTTATAGTCTAGACTGTCATAGCCAGCAATCTCGGTATTATGATCATAAGAACATATATATATGATCATAATTGTTATTAAATAAAAATATTTTGTTAATTTCATGTTAACAACATGCATTCAAATCTATATAGTTATTAAGATTTTTTTCGATTCATACTTTTAGAAGTAGCAAGCATCCCCCGACCTGTTTGGCCCACCTTCATGCATACGAGACATAGATGTCTGTACAAGCATGCCAATATAACAAATCCCCAGCTATATGTGGGGATGTCATTAAAATTATCCAGGAGTGTCAGATAAAGCAAAGGAACATATCTCCATGTAAAATCAATGAATAATACACTGCCAAACAGATGAAATATATATACTTTGGCATACCTACAAACAAATTAAAATAATCATAATAATTAACGCAATCTTAACAAATAATTGATATATTCAAATCAATTGATTTTGTACCTCCACAAGACTTCCATGTCAACATCATCTGGTGTTGTAAAAAATATCTCTTCAATCCGCTTAAGATGTATGCTACCCTTTTTTAATTTAGAAGGATGAGGTGCTAATCCAAATGATCACTAGCATAATGAAATTCTATTATAAACACCAGTACATGTGACTGCCCGTCCATTAATAGGCAATCCAAGCAAAACTATCACGTCTTATAGTGTCGGTGTCATCTCTAGATGCATAAGATGGAACATGTGTGTCTCATATCTCTATTACTCAATCAGTGTATGGATCAAGCCCTGGTCAAGCTTGATGTGGTCAAGATAACTGACTTGCAAAAAAACAGCCTGGACCAGATATGGCTGGGCTCGCTTATAAAGTCATATCCACTTGTGTATAATAATAAATAATGGTCTTATTCTATATGACAATTTAAATTATAATTATTGAAAATATAATATTTAATGATAATTAAATTAAACATAAATTAAAAATATATGAAAATTAAATATTTTTACAATGCTAAGGAATACGTCATCTGATCGATGTCAACCTACAACCGTAGGATAAAAGTGTCGGCGAGTCCGGTAAGCATGTCTCATGCTCAACATACTCATACTCATGCTTTATATGAATATCATAGGTGTTGCACGGGGGCAAGGAGCAGGGGGCGATGTTAAATGGTTGAGCTAGCTAAAAAATATGCCTCTATGAGAGGTATGTTGTTGGGAAAGAAAGAATTTTGGGTTTAGTTATAAAATTATGATTAAGGTTCAGGAGTCGCCATCTTGTATTATGGTTAATAGGAAACTATGGTCTGTGAGAGTCTGGGTAAGGGACTGGTTGTGCAAAGAAAAAACGCATCACCCCCAGCGCACCCTACCTAAGGTAAGCTGCATTGTTGTTTGATTGTTTTTCTAGGTCGGGTTTTTATTTGTTGGTCTTTTCTAACTAAGGCAGATCTCCTTTAGTGAGAGAGTTTCTACCTCACCAGGTTTAATCCTAACCATTTTAAATTTAAATTTTAGTATCACATTTATTTTAACTTTGTATCTTTAATACCTAAGGGTGTACTCTATTGTATAGTTTTACACCCCATAGATATCAAAGTCTACATCTAAATCCTAATATAAAAAAATAATTGGTAAATGGTTTTTGACATTTTAGCCAAATCCTAATGGGTAATCATAAACTGGTTACGATATCTGTTTTTTTTCTCTTTTTAAAACATGAGAAATATGCAATCTTTTGTTTTTATGAAAATATACTTGGAAAACTTTTTAGAATATGACCGTATGCATAAAAATAAAATACATTTTTGTTTTGTTTTTGAAAGGCAATTAATTTAAAAGTTTTGAGATTTTTTTGAAATTTCATTTTTTTTAAGAAAAGTTTTGGAGAAAATCAGGTATGTTAATACTGGATTTGTAACTTACAATGTAAGAATACAACCCAATATTAAGAAAAATTGGTAGAAAAATGCGTGAGAAAATTAGAAATATATTGAATGACCTTGAATTTTTTTTTTTGCATATATATTTTTTTTAATATATATTATATTATATTATTATTAAATATATAGGTTGGGCTCGACCCAGTCAACTAGGCAAAACCCAGTCGGGTTTGGTTAGGCCATCATCGACCCATCAGGTCTAGGGTTTTTTTTTCTTTTTTTTTGCTGGGCTGCGCTGGTACGGATCTAGCCTAGCCTCATGAGGGTTAATTATTTTTTTCCCTTGTACGCCTTGCACGCAAAATGAATTATTGTTCTGCATGCAGGACAATGACAGACGGGGGAGACGAAGGAGAAGAAGAAGGTGTTTACCTGTTGTAGGGGCGCAACAGGCGTTGCCGGTTTGACATGCAACTGGTGGTGATACTGGTGGAGGAGTTGATGGCAGCGGTTGGTTGTTGGAGAAAAAAAAAGTTCGTATAGAGAGAGAGAGAGAGAGGTGGTACACTCACCACGTAAGGTGTTCGGGCAATGACTTATAGTGGAAATGGTGGTGGTCAAACCAATGGTAGGAGTGGTGGTGGCCGAAGGCCACAATGGAGAGAAAGAGAGGAAAGAAAGTTCGCGGTGATAGTAGAAATAAAGAGGGGAGGCTGATTGTTTGTTGACTTTGGACCTAATTTCCTCCTTCTTTAGGCCATGAAATCCACATCTATTTATATAGGATGGAGGAGAGATGTTTGGTGTAAGATCCCACATCGGCGGGTGATGGATGTGTTGCTAGCCTTATTAGTAGTGCTGGTGTTAACATGTTGTACGCGTTTTGGGGCGTCAGGCTCAGAAGTGAGCTCGCGTCACCAGGAACAAAACCATGAGGGCGGTAAGGCTAAAAGCGGACAATATACAACATGTTGGGCCGGGCTGTTACATTTGGTATCAGAACCGACCTCACTGGCTGTCCGGTTGTGCCAACGGGGTCGTCGGGCTCCTTAAGGGGGGTGGATTGTAAGATCCCACATCGGCGGGTGAGGGATGTGTTGCTGGCCTTATTAGTAGTGCTGGTGCTAATATGTTGTACGCGTTTTGGGGCGTCAGGCTCAGAAGTGAGCTCGCGTCACCAGGAACAAAACCGTGAGGGCGGTAAGGCCCAAAGCGGACAATAGGGCCGGGCTGTTACATTTGGTCTCCATTGATACCAAATCTTGACCCTTGGTTTGACCCAGAAGGATCTCAACTATTGGCTGAAAGTAGTCATTATACACTGTCAGATTTGTTGTAGGAAATGGCTAGTCAGGTTGGCCACTTTAGGATGGTGCCACAACCATTATGGCCTTGATAAGCTAGAACGAATTACACTGGATTGTAGTAAGATGTCAAGTGATCATTTTGGTGTAAGTTTTGTCCCATTTGATCGAGAAACAAAGCGTTAAACGTATTGGGAAAGCAACAACTTAAGCAACCTTTTTGGCTGAAAACTTGAAGAAGATGATGAACAGTTGTAACAAAACAACACCATTTTGGCCAATTTCGATTTAGTCATTTGATTTGTGATTTATTTCTACTTACACTCTTAATTGGCTTTAAATTTTTAATTTTATGCAATTGTACCCTTGAAGAACTTTAATTTAAGCTCCAGATTTCAACGTGTTTTTTTTTAGTCATTGATTTTGGATTTCTTTAATTTAGCCTCCAATTGACCATTATCTTTTTAAATTTCTTCAATTTCACCCCTGATTTCATCCGATTAGATTCCTAGAGTTTGGTGCCTTTTGTAAAATGATCATTGGCTGCAAATTTTTTTAATTTAACCCTTAATTAACCCCAAAACTTTAATTTTCTTGTGATTTTACCCTTGATTTCAATTGATCGACTTGGTAAAAATTAAATTTGGTTTCCTAAGATTTCAATCTTCTCAATTATGTCCAAATTAGGCTCCAAAACTTAATTTTCACTAATTAAACCTCTAATAAAATGAATTTGACCCATTTAAAGTATAATTAAGTTCTTGCATTTAATTAAATCCTTCAATTGGACCCAAATTAATTCGTAAACATAATTAAATTTTAAATTGGCCAATGATTAAATCAAATTGGTCTATTAAAAATCTAATTATGTCCTTAGACTTAAATTTTATGCAGATTCATCCAATAATGACTTAATTTGATCTTGAATCTACATTGTCTCTCTAGTTTTGAGTAAAATAAGGTATAATTAGGTTCTTAATTTTGTCCAAAATTGCAGCTTGATTTTTTCTTCATATGAAATCCTCCCAGCTTGCTTTTGCCAAGATGCCAGTCTTTATTTTATTTATTTTATTTTTGATTTTGAAAAGAAAAAGGTGAATTTAGGGAATAACCCAGAAATGAGTTATGATAATAGACATGCTCTCCATGCTCGTAGTAACCTTGATCATTGTCCAAATGTAGTTACTTAACATGAGTAGATGAACTATCACTTTGAGTGCGTGACATCCCTTGTAATAATATTTATGATTGATGTGAAGTTGTATAAGTTTAATATGTTTAACAAAAATATCATAATATATCATAACATAACCTAACAAATTTTTATACATATGTTGTCGATTATGACATATTTTTCTATTATGCCATGTATCATTGCATATACCATATCTATAATGTGCATGACCTTCTTTTGTATCCATCTTGTTATGCAAACAAGTAGATATTTGTCAACCACATCCTAATTTCCATCTAAATGAGTTTTGCTTCACTCGAGATCCAATGTAATCAGCCCATTCTAACTCGTCTAGTAATGAACGGAATGATATTTCATATGCTAATCTATAGGTTTAAACTGTGTAATAACCATCAATAAACTGTATGAAGTCCAAGTGATTCTCGACACAACATGTAAAAACATCTAAACATAGACAATATAATGTCTGTCATTTACCACATGTGCGTGTTCTATCATTCAACCTAATTGCTTGTTTGACTTCTTTCACACACCCAACTTAATAGGGGTGTTAACCTAGAAAACCTGCTCTTTATAGTAAAAAATATTGCAATATGATCTCTTGATCTATCGTTGCTCATTGTCAATTACATCTAAATTACAGGAGGCCAAATTACTCTACTTTAAATGACATCATTAGCTTCACATCTTCGCTTGACCCAATAACCATTACATCTATAAAATGTTAATTGTACCAGAGTAGAAATAGGCATTGTATGCACATTTTTCAGAACATTATTAAATGATTCTGAAACATTAGTTTTCATTTACTATACCGGTGACCACCATCATAACATAAAACCATTTTTCTTTTGGCTCCCTTCAAACCATTCATTACATGCTTGGTTCAAGCTACATAATCTTTCACACCACATTAAATTTGCATATAGAAGATTCATAACACATCCTCATTAAATTTTTTTTTTGGTAGATGGGTATTTGAATTTATAGTTGAAGTTGCTAACAAAATGTCTAATACAATACCGATGGTATCCTAAAGGTTGACACCAAATTTATGCTATTCCATTCTTGATGCCTGCATATCTATCTGATGTTATATATATACCGGTTCTCCCACTAGTAACGTATCTTTACAAGTAAAGCAAAAACATCTCTAATTATCATTATTTTCTTCATCAACAATTGTAAAAGCTAACAAAAATATCATATTATTCGTATTAAAAGCAATTATAATCAATAACTTCTCATCATATCGCCTTTATAAATGTGTCCCATCAACACTCATAAGTGGTTTACAGTATTTCAGACCTTCAATACAAGGTTCAAATGACCAAAAAGCTCTCCCAAAAACCATTACATTATGTTCAAGATTTTCTTTGTGTGTCCAATTAACAATTGTTCCAGAATTTGATTCTTTTATTACCAACAACAACCTAAGCAATTTCTCAAAAGACTCAATCACCTTCTGTTTTGCAACCCATGCTTTTCATATGATATTTTATACATGTAATGCAATTTTATTTCATCTTGTATGTTTGTAACCGTTATTGAAAAATTATACATTACAAGGGTTGATATAGCATTAACAATAAAATTTGCCTTATGTTGTTGGTGGTCTTTATGGACAATAGTCAAGATACATGTGTGTGACCTTTTTAACTTTGCTATCTCAAATAAATCTGACCTTTTATGATATTCCCCATGCAAATACCGCTTATATTCTGGTGCTTGTATTCATTGTAATTGAAAAAAATATAGAGTTTGATTGTTGAACTCGGTACTTAACTAAGTGCGTAATATCCCACCGTTTAACGACATTAACCAATTTATTTTTACTACTAAATGCTTAACCAATCTCCAAATCAGACCCTCTTAGCATATGTCTATGACTAAGTGCCCAATTATATAAAACAATAAAACTAAACCTAGGAATATCTCTAAATTCAGGAACATGAGGAATAATTTCAACATCAACATCAACATCTTTATTTTCATTAGGCTAAGTATAGTCAAATATATGTTGATCAATAAAATAATTGTCAAAGATAATATAATTTATAATTTAAAGCAAATCATCCAACAATAAACTATTTTTACCTCAACCAATTGAATTTGAAGGACCAACAGAAGTTAGGACACACATAGATTTTGGTTGACTACTCACATACAATATCATCATGTTCAAACCATTTTGAATGAAAAAATCAATCACATACAAAAACTACCATCAACATACAAAAACTACCATCCAACAATAAACTATTTTTACCTCAACCAATTGAATTTGAAGGACCAACAGAAGTTAGGACACACATAGATTTTGGTTGACTACTCACATACAATATCATCATGTTCAAACCATTTTGAATGAAAAAATCAATCACATACAAAAACTACCATCAACATACAAAAACTACCATCCAACAATAAACTATTTTTACCTCAACCAATTGAATTTGAAGGACCAACAGAAGTTAGGACACACATAGATTTTGGTTGACTACTCACATACAATATCATCATGTTCAAACCATTTTGAATGAAAAAATCAATCACATACAAAAACTACCATCAACATACAAAAACTACCATCACATACAATTGGTATAAGATAATACTAATGTTCATCAATTTGACACCTCCAATTTATTTCAAGATCAATATCATTATAATTCCACCCAAGTCCATGACAAATGGTTTCTTTCAATTCTACATATGACATGTCCAAATTACTAGTTAACAATAAAATGCTCCCGTCATTGTATATGATACTAGTGTTCATTTCAGGAACAATATTACCATCGTAATAATATAACATAAATATGTTATTAGATATTCTGTTAAAAAAAAATCAAACTCTAGCCAATTTAATGTAATTTTAATTAAATTGCATTACCCCAACCTTAATTGACAAAATTCATAGTAAATTCAATTAGATTTTTAAAATTTAATGTTAAAGCAAACTTAACAAAAAATTAAACATAATTCATGATACGAAGTCTAATTGATATTTTTATGCTTAATTTCATCAAATCAAGCCCAAATTCATAGTAAATTAATATAATTCAAAAGAATTACTAAATTCATCAACTTATCAACAATTCAATGGAACATATAATTCATCATAATTTAATTGCATTTATGCTCTATTGCATGATATCATCAAGCGTATTTAACTATATTATTAGTTAATTCCAGCAATATACACAAAATTCCTAATTCGACAACTTAACCTAAATTAAACGCAACACATAATTAATTAATAATTAATTTAACTTACTTTCATGTTCAACTATATCAAAGAAACCCTAATTAATTGTATTCTTAACTAATTTATCATTGATTCAACAGACCCTAAATTCACCATAAACCCTAAATGCAACCTATATAATTATTTAATTTCAACTAAATCAAACACAAATTAATAGCAATGTAGTATGTTTATCTTGCTTATAGAACTAGAAGAAGAGTTGGGGTGGCGATGACAGCAGTAGTGGCAGCAAAGGGAATGGTGGATTTTCAACATAAAAATGTCAAATGATGCTTAAAGACTAGGATGAGTTTGATTCCTCTAAATTTTTTAAGTTTACTATGCTAATTTGACAAAAAAAAAAAAACCTTAATAATTTTTGCAAACCTACCAAATACTAATTATGCCAAAGATTCCATCGTTTTTGTTTTAAAAAGTCTTTAGCTAGACTTCATCATCAACCAAGTGCGCCTGGTTTGTTGTCAGGGTCCAAAAATTGCTAAGGGAGGGGCGGTTCTTTGATTGTTTTTTCACTTGTGCTATCCAAGGCTTTTTTATGTACAGTTCTGTCCTTTTGGCATATAGATTCCTGTGATCTCTTGTTTTCCTTTTATAGACTTATTCTGCTTATATGTATAAGAGCTGGTTTAGCTACGCGGTGCTTTTAAGGTGTAAACTGCAATTTGCATCTCATAGACAAAAAAAACCTAAATCAACCAGGGCAAATTATATAGTTTCTATGATCTTTAATGCATGTGATCATCTTATGCATCGAATATATATGTTCATAAGAGGGTTTCATATCCAATGGGATATATGCAAGGATTTATTCTGATTCTCTTGTATGCCTATATATTATTAGGTGTTTTCATGCATTTTATTGCCTATAAAAAAAACAGAAAAATTCTCTTTTTGAGGTTGGTCCCTCAGTCCCCTCACCTACCAAAGAAACAAATGCAACAATCTGTGCATGCTGCCTTCATATGAATGTTGGCTTGTAAAAGGGGTCCAGCCCCCACTGCAATTCTCTATAAGGTGTATTAACCTTTGTCTCCAAATGGCCCCTGGGTATCAATCATATATGGCTTTTTGATTCTCTGACCTTACACTGAACACACTTTTAGATTTTGAGAGAGGGGAGAGGCTAACACATGCACATTTGTGAGGAAAAGCACTAGAAATTTTGGGGAAGGAGATGAATTGAACCAGATTAAATATGGCTACGAACCAGAAGCAGTGAATTTGCCTTCTCTTTACACTTATTAGAAGTAAATGAATAGAGAGAGGTCGCTTCTAGCTTGAAACCTGTGTATTTGAAAGCCGCCAAAATATTAATCTCTAGACACAAACTTAATTTGTAGGCTAAACAATATTCATTACAAGGAATGGAAATTACGTAGGCTAGTAATCAAACCCTAATATACATTAATTTGTATAAGTCATAATAGCAAACTAATGGCATTAGGAGTAGATTATATGTGGATATATTACGAACAACATCAAGTATAACCTACCTATATATGTGCAGTCCATTAGTTACTTAAATGGATTATTGTAGTCTCTGTTTGATTCTGGCATTTGATTCCAATCCCATAGCCTGTCTGGAAAGGTGGTTGGTAGCAAGTTTGGTAGCATGTTGAAAGGCAGTGACTGCGATTGTGGAGCCATACTAGAGAGCTGTGAGGGTTGGTGTTGTTGAAGAAGATAAAATTGCTGCTGCTGCTGCTGACCAATGTCAGCTTGTTGGTAGTTAATTAGTCTATGAAGATCATCATAGACTGGATTCGACGACACTGAAGATGTGACAGTGAAGAGGTTAGGGCAGTTGGGGACTAAAAAGCTGCTGGCAGCTTGCTTGGTCTGGTTTAGAAACATTCCTTCTTCTACTGAAGCCGGCAGTTCAAGTGAGGTACTAATTGGATGGTATGCATTGATGTTATGCTGGGAGAGTCCAAGAGCTGTTGTGACATCTGAGCTACCGCTTGCATCTGTTTCACTTATCTTCTCCATTTCAATTTGCTGTGATGATTGTCCCAAGAAAGGTTGAAATCCTTTCACCGTAACATGACTCTGGTGTTTCTTGTCAGATTGAGTCCCCCTCGATGAGGATGCCCGTGATGGAATCGAACGAGGGAGAGATGGGTGATCTTCTATCCCAGCTCTCTTGTAGACGCAACAAAGTGATATCTCAGCCTGAAATTTGTTTTTTAAAAAGCAACAAGGAAACTTGTGAAAGAATCAATGACTAAAAGAAGGAAATAACCAAAGGAAGAAACTTCGAACACCAAAATAAATTGGAGGCAATGAAAATTTACCCCACTCTCGACAATGAGCATTGATTGCAGTTATGACGGAGCATTAATGGAGTAGAATTCAATACATAGGGAAGCTTTGTGGGCAATTGAATTAAAGTTCATGCATGCTGATGGTACCATTATAAATTTTGTGAAGGATCCATTAAAGAGATTGGAACTTAAATGTCAGTATTATTCCTAGCAATCTTCTTCTCCTTGTGCCTTTATTTCTTCCGGCTGGCTTACAATATTTATGCACCTTCGGTACTTCTCTTAGCTGGCTAGAAAGCTAGCATATATATCTATGGTGTGCTAGATATGGATCGATCTATAGCTTAAAAGAAGATTACTAGCAAGCTGCTCAATTGCTTAAATTGAACAATTCACTCTGCACGATTGCTTAGAAGAAGAAGATTACTAGCAAGCTGCTCAAGTTAGGATGTATCAACTAGAGCTCTAGGAACTAGCTAGGGTTAATTACTGAAGGGAAAGAAAAGGGATTGAAATTCATGGAAATATGTAGTTTAATTCATGGGTTTCATTTTTTATGAGTTGAGATCAAGAAAGCAAAAACGATGATGAGAAAACAAATAAGAATATTGTATTCATAGGATTCTTGATCACAATCAAGAAACAAGGGAAAGATTCGTAGCTAGAAGATCAAAACAGGAGGAAGCCTCTGAGTTAGAATCTAGGCTAGATGCTACGGGCGCGTTGAATTGCAACCGAAGATGATATAGTAAAATCAAGTACCTTTTGGTATCGCTCAGTTTCATGCTGTGGCAACCGATATTCATTCATGATCCAACTAGTTCGGATACCCTTAGGAGCTTTCCCGGAGTAGAAAACTAGGGTTTTCTTTAAACCAATTGATCTTGAATTCTCAGCTCGGATCATCCGGTCAGCTCCTGTTGCCTTCCAGTAGCCTGAAGTGGTCACACGATTGGGACGATCCCCGTTTCGATATTTCCTGTCTCTAGGGACATAGAAGAACCATTCTTTCTCTCCAATTGCAGCCAAAGCTGATCAGCAACAAAACATATAAATATACATACATCATCTATCATCATTCAAATTTGAAACTAGTAGTTTAGCTATGGCACTTGACAGAATGGAAGAAGAAGAAGAAGAAGAAGAAGAAGAAGAAGATATATAAAAGAAGGGGATTAGCATATGGTATACCAGGAAGTTCCCAAGGGTCATAGCTATAAAGATCCAAGAAAGTAATGAGCTCGACATTGAAATGTTTGCCCTCAACCTTACGGCGAAGGTAGAACTCAATGAGTTCTTCTTCGGTAGGACGGAAACGAAAGCCAGGCATAACCATGTCATGCTCATGATCATCATCATCATCTTTGTTGTTGGTGTTGTCGTTGCTGTTGTTGTTTTCATCGTTGTGGCTCATGGTTGCTGCAATTGCCATAAACTAGAAAAGACTAACAGGGAATTAAGGATAGAAATCAAATCCAGTTGGGGCTTGTCATCCTCCTCTCTTATTTATACTAGTTGAGAGAACTGTACGAATTGAGCGGTGCTGCTAGCTGCGAGTGCAAGTGGGTATGCTACGGTATAGACTATAAGTGATCATCATGGTTAAACATGGTGGACTATTTAATTACTATATATGCCCATAAAAGTCACTCTTCTCTTCTCTCTTGTATCTCTGGAGAGGAAGGAGCATCCTTGTCAGCCTTTACTTAGTTTAGGACTCGGTCATTAGGTTAACCACAGTTTCTCACTTTTGTCCATAATAATAACACCCTTTTATTTATTTTTAAAAAATATTTTTTTAATTTTAACATATTCGAGTTTGAACAGGATTTAACTAGGTCAATCTATCTAGAATTTGATTACATCAACTTAAGAAATAGTTGGAAATAAAACTAGTCAGAATTAAACGTGAGTTAACAGTTGATATATCTAATCAAATTAGATTTGGGGCTGATTTAGTTTTGCTTTCTAAAAGTATTTTTTTAAAAAAATTTATGTTATTTTTATTTTTTTTTATTCAAATTAATTTTTTTAGTATTTTCAGATCATTTTGATGTACTGATCTCAAAAATTATTTTTTAAAAACTAAAATATATATTTTTAAGTAAAATATACTTTAAAAAACAACAACTATCATATTTTCATATATATATATATATATATATATATATATATATATATAACTAGGAGAATGAGAAATTGAGAGATCGAGAGAGAGAGAGAGAAGAGTTGATGATAGGAAAGATGTACACATAACTTTCAAGCCCTTCATGTAAAGAGCTGGTATTCCATGAGGGTGTTTAAGATGAGAAAATGATATATTAGTTATATGAGAAAATGACATTTCAAAAGGAGGCCAGGGTGGCCACAGCCCCCCTTAGCGGTGCCTTTTGGACCTTTCTTGGTTCTAACCATACACCCCAACGCAAATTCTACTTTTATATATATATATATATATATTTAACACTTACCAAAACTATGGAAACAAAAATAGATCTCAATTCATCCACTATTTCTGGAGGCCTACCCTTGTCGCCAATACCCAAGGCCACAAGATCAATTAATTTTGTTCATTACCTGCAAAGCCAGGACGTACCTGATAAATCCGTGACCCTCCATCGATCTCACAGGTTATACATACGACACCAGCATTTAATTGGCTTTGTTATGTGTGTATATATATATATATATAGTTTAAGTGTACAAATAATATTATAAATATTGTTATTGTAAAATATTGTTTTCTTAAAATGTCATTAATTATAACTTTTTTTTTTCTTCGACAAAAATTGAGTATCTCTAGGCTAACTTTTCTTTCTATTTAATATTAGTGACACACCCCTCACATCATCCTGATATATTCTGAGAAATTCAACAATTAAATTGCTGGGTTTTTTTTTCCAAAAAAAAAAACAGAGAGAGAGAGAGAGAGAGAGGGTTGATAATTAATTAAGAAGAGAAAGAAATTCATCTAGCTAGTTGTAGAAAAGTAATTGGTAGGGAGGTGGGCATGGGGGCTTAGAGGGAGCAAAATGCATATAGGTGGGGGATGGGATGTGAAAAATGAGTTGTTTGTGTTTGTTTGAGGTGGGGTGACATGAGAGTCAAGGCTCAAAGGATTCCCGTGACTGCTAGCTCTTGCTGTGGACACTAACATGGCTGCCTTCTTCTTGTTTTTATTATTTCCTCTCATATCTCTTAATTTCAAACATTTTATTCATTTGAATTGTTATTAATTAAATATTATGTTGTATGTTGATCAATCTATTTACCAGTTATTATTTACTTTTCATTCTGACCAGTAGCTGTATCATGACTGGCAATCTTCTCTACAGCTTTCTGCATTTATGGGATGTGCGCAACTTGCAGGACGTTCCTTATACGTTGTGTTTGTTCAGTGTTTTACAACACAAAAGACAAAAACATGTATTTTTGTTGAAGATATAAAGATGGGTAATAATCAAGTGGCAAGGAGTCGATTAAAAAGAGAGGATATTCTTAATTAAAATTCTATTACTTGTATTTTTTAGTTAACATGTAAGTATGTGATCGACTAAAAATCTCGAATTAACACTCTTTTCTGTAATTTGATTTTTGGAAGTGGCCACTCACCTATGAATCGATACAGAAATATATTCATGATACAATAAAAAAGAAGAGAGAAACAAAAAAATAAAATAAATACATGCCATATAAAGTTGTGAAATGAATATTTTCCAAATAAAAAATATATATCCCTGTTATTTTCATCTCTTCTATCCTAAAATAGTAATCATACACTATATAAATGTGCTTGTCAATAGTTTTTCTTTTTTTTTTCCATGCTTTTTACTCATCCATGCATGTTTCGAAAATATACATGTGGTTATATATTCTCGCTTTGTTTGTAAAAGCAAAACCGTGTCTTATTATTGAACTAAAACCATCTAAATGCATGGGGTCCTTTGGAATCCAAGAAAAAGAAACCTAGCTACGAATATAATATTCTTCCCTAAAATTAGTTAGCCAGTAAGAGGAAGAGAGGTTATCATTTCTAATTACAAATGTAAAAGGAATTGACAATTTCTTAGATTTGTCTGTTTCTTTAGAGTCTCAAATGGTTTTGGAAAAGAAAATCAAAGCATTCCCATAAGGATTTACTTGACTTGCATTATGGGATCGACTCTGCGTACATGCACATGCTTACAAAGTTTGGAAATATTAGAGATAAGAGATAAAATTTTCAATGACAATGACTATACCAGTTGCTCTCCATTCTCATCACCATATATATATATATATATATATATAGAGAGAGAGAGAGAGAGAGAGAGAGAGAGATGTGGGACTTGGAAGACTTGTAGTAGCAAGCTAGAAAATACTGGAACCTGAAACCCTAGCTAGCTAGAGTCAGGGAGTGAACTCTCTATCCTTCCAACAAGAAAATATATTCCGAAGAAGATTTGGTCAGTACCCAATTTAGAGATTTAAATGGTCATCAAATTACAATTAGGTAATATACTTTAACAAGAATGAAGAAAGTTAGGTTAACTATTCATCAACAAACCAATATTTATTGACTTTATATTATAAATCTCTTAATCATATTAATGAGATTAACTATATCATATGATATGAGGCCATAGAATATTTATATATGAGACCTTTGTCATCACTTTCATCACATTTACCCCACTCGATGGCCCAACAGCTAGTTTAACTAGACTCCTACTTTAGATTCGGATGGATCTTTCATTCAGAAATGCTAAGAAAGTGCCACTACTGGAAAGTTGTAGTCTTCTTTAAGTGCTGCCAAAACCTTTGACCTCTCTTATAATTTTGTTTTTTTTCATACTTTAGATAAACCTAGCTAGCAAGCTTGTGATTGGGAGGTAATGAAATCAAATATCTTACACGGTGAGAAGGATGGTCTCCATGATGGACGGAAACGCGTTGCAGTAAAGTTCTTCCATGACTTGAATTGGGTTTTAGCTGGAACTACATTTGATTGATGCCCGTGTTATGCCGCGGGTTCAGTAATTTTTTTTTTGATGTTAAAAAAGTAAATTAGGGCAAAATTTAAGTTCCAAGTCACTGGTTCAATTGATGATTTAAATAATATAAAAAAAACACAACAAAAATAAATAAACTGACAAAAAAAATGTTAAAAGAGCTTGACCTGAGCTTATTCGGATTGTCATACAACTCAATATTGTTATCTAGGGTGAAACTATATATAAAAAAAACTTAGTAAATTGGGTGAACTTGGAAACCTCAAGATCATAGGCATAAAATTGAGGTAATCTCATAAAAAAAAAGCAGAGAAAAAAATTTAAAGGATAAAATTAAAATAAATTAATTTTTTAAAAAATAGGCTTTCACCGTATCATTTTATTCCTTTCTGTCTCCTCTTTCATAATAGGTGGCATATGTAGTCAACATATTGCTGGCTTATCATAGGTGATCCTTTTTGTTTTCCCTTTGTTTTTCTCTCTTACCCCACAAAAGCACCATTGTCCTCATTTTTGTTGGTATTTAAAATTCATTCCTTATATTTTATATTTTAGTATTTTTATCATTTTCTCTTTTGTTAAAGTTTTATTTGTTTTTAATCTAACCCTTGATTTCTAATATATATATATGTTTTAATTTGATCCTTTTGCTTTTAATTTTATTTTTTTCTTTATCCTTTTGTCAAAGTTTTTATTTCTTTCAATTTTATCCTTCAAATCAAGTTTATATTTTTCTTTGTTTTTTAATGAGAATAATAATGATTTCAATTTGATCCCTCTTCTTTTGATTTTTTATTGTTGTCATTGGTTCTTTTGTTAAAGTTTTTATTTTCAATTCTATCCTTCAAATCAAGTTCAAGGTTCTTATTTTTTCAATAATAATAATAATGATGATGATGATGGTGGTGTTAGTTGCTATAATAATAATAATAATAATAATAATAATAATAATAATAATAATAATAATAGTAGTAGTAGTAGTATGAGGGAGGAGAAGAAGAAGAATAGCGATGATAATAAAAATACTGATAATAATAGTGATAATAATAGTGATGACAATAACAGCAACAACAACTACGAAAACAACAACAACAACAATGATGATGATAGTTGTAATAGTTGTGAAAATAATAATAATACTAATAAAAATGCTATTGTTATTACTAATAATGATGAGGCTAGTAATAATTTTTTTTACAACAACAACAATAACAATGGTAGTGATGATAATGATGATGATGATAGAAGTAATTTAAATAATAATAGTAATAATTTACTTATTAATAATAGTAGTAATAGTGATTTTAATTTTAATTCTTTGAATTACTATTTTTTCAACCCTTTTGTATGATTGAAATTCTTTTTTTTTTCAATTTCATCATTTAATATTTAATTTATTGAAAATTGAACTTCATGATTTTTCTAAATTGAGTGCTTCAAGTACTCTAATGACTCGGGTTATGAGTTTAAAAAGTTAATATATATTTTTTTTAAAAAATAATTTATGATTCTCTTTATTTTTTTTATTGGTTGTTCCAGTCACATAATCTGAACCGCGAGTTTGACGGTATGTGTTTTGTTTGAAACTTTAATGACAAGAAACCTGCTGGAAAAGGGCCTTTAGAGCACAAGATTATAAGACAAAAAAATTTTGCTATTCCGAAGCAGAAAATATATCATCGCCATTGATGGTAATGTTTGATATTATGGTAGCGATTGCTTTTCAAAATGCTTTCACTTGGAAATGTATCAAAATAATAATTTTTTAAAAAAATTTATTTTTAACATCAGTACATCATAGCAACCTAAAAACACACACACAAAAAATATTTTGAAGCAAAACAATATTGATTGTTTTAAAAAACACGGTGTCACCACAAAAATAAACACTACCGATATTTTACAAGCCATGACGCAAAGTGTGTTTCTTGCATTACTCTTCTCCTTTGACTTATTATTATTTCTCTTAAACACAAATATGAGAATTAAGAAAATTAGCTTTCTTTTTTAATTTTTAGGATTTAATTTTTTAGATCAACACTTTGTTTCATGGAAAGTGGTTTTCACGTATGTATGAAATCATTTTCTAAGCTTTTCCATGTTTGTTTACCATTAGAAAAGTTTATCAATGAAAAATATTGTTCAGTAAAAAAAAAAATAGCTTGATTTTCAGAAAAATATTGTTCTTTTATTTTAGGTGGAATACACTTAATTTCAAAAAGTTGCGAAAAATTAAAAAATATCATCCTATGTTTTTTATTATATTAAACTAGTCATCAAACCTTGAATTGGTATATATTTTATATTTTGTTTTGAATCATTTAAAAAAAAACATTTTCCATTAAAATTTCATGCATTTAGTTTGATTTGTATATTAACTTTGGTTTTCATTCTTTTGATTATTATTTTTTTAATTGAAATTTTTTATCTATCAGATTTGATCCCTATTCTTTTTATTGCTATTTAATTTGAAAAAAATTATGAATTTTTTTTAATTTTATCCTCTAATTTTTTATCTGTCAGATTTGATCCCTATTCGTTTAATAAACTTGGAAAAAAATAAAACATTGATAAATTATTTTCTAACTTATTTTTCATAGCGTGACCAAATACTGAAAAATATTTTCTAATTTATTTTCCATAACATTATCAAACATAAAAAATAATAATTTATTTTTTATAAATTGATTTTTTATAAAAAAAAAACACTTTTCAAAAACAAATTACTTTTCAACAAACAAATAAATAAACAAATAAACAGGACCTAGATTATTTTTAATGCACGAGACTTGGAGAATAAATTGGTGTAGATTGACTCACAAACTAATTGTATGATCCGGAAGTTTTTTAAAGTATATCAAATTATTCTTCTTCTGTTGATGCAACAACACCACTCCAATCAATCTTGAAATGAAAGATGATATATGATAAATAAATAAATATTATTATTCCATCTTATGCAAGAAGTTAATTAATGACTCAAGGAGGTGCACAATATAATTTTTGTATGTGCAATAATAATTAACCCGGGCTATTAGAAATATAATGTATAGTATGGATTAATTAACCCACTGATATAAAGATTGATGGTGTAAAATGGAGATGGAGGGCGCAGTGAGGTCTTTAACTGCTAGGAATTTGCAATATTCGAGCTGAGAGCAAGTCAGACCTCGGCTTCTGCTAAAAAAATTATATCTTCAAAGCCAAATTCCATGCCTAGAAGCTAGCTAGCTCTGTGGTCTATGAGAATGGATGTATAAACCCCACCATAGCCACTTGGTTCTCGTGGCCTGGACCAAATTGGCGGTCGTCAACCCTCTCTCTTGGCCTTTTCTGCCATGCCCATTCGTCTTTTTGAACGTTCAATTATCATGTGATGCAGTGAGAGTCAATCAGTATAGTACAACAATAGTTCAAAGATTCTAACCATGTATGTATTCTAAATAATCTTTAAAATTGTTTAAAACATAATAATTGAGAAGCTGGCTGCTATTATGGGAATATTAGCTTTTATTTTCCTTTTCTTTGATTATTAGGATGTTTCAGTTTGCTAGGTTTTCTCTTGTTTGTCCATGAATTCAGATCTAAAAATATAATTAGAAAATTTCAAAACACTAATGAAATATTATGTAGTGTAAACAAGCTAATTATGTCAGTATAAAAATCATCAATGAATTTATTGATGGATACATCTAATCAGGAAATATCTTGTAATTTTTATATTGATGGATATTACGACAAATTATTTTAATCGGTACTTAAAAAAGGGCCGACCAATATCTATCAGCAAATTTGTTTGTGAATATTATCGACAAAATTCAAAAAATACTTATGGAGAAAAAGGATCTCTGACCGATAGAAAATTATTTAATTATTTAATTATGTTGGTATTTACCATCAATAAAAATGATTTCATTGTTATTATATTTAATAATCTTTTACCGAGATATTCTGTCACTATAATAATCGGAAATTATGGATGGATATTTTCCTGCAGATAATTCTGATTGTACTAGACAATTATGTGAAATAACTTTATATTTGAATATTATTTTTTTGGATAAAAACTGAAAGTAAAATCTTATATGCATGATACTAAACGCAACAAATTCAAATGAAAGGAGGCTAAAGAACACCGACCATTTAGACTTTTTTTTAGAGATTGCTCTTTCATTAACCGCCCAAACAATCTTGTGATGTGAGGATACTCATACAGCTGATCAGTCCTTGTTCCTATTGGGGTTAGCTCATCTTCAACAATATATTCTCCCATAACTCTCACTGTCAAAAAGAAAAAAAAAAGAAAAAAAAAAGAGAAACGTCATCGATAAATATCAACCATAGCCCAGGAAAAATAAAAACAAACCATAGCTTTTTAGAATGAAGAGTGGAGTGGATGAGTTGAATCCACCCAATTTATGTAGATAGGAGCTATACATACCACATACTCATGTGATTCTCGACGAAAATGGAGATGGACACTTTTGTCTATTTTCAATGAGTTAATTGATCATAAAGTGCTTGGAAGATTTTTACATTAATTATTTGATTTTGATATTCATCTTATTTTGTCTCTTGCAAATGTGAATTAGCTAAGAATTTCACCTTTTTTTTTTTTTTTTTTTTTTTTTTTGTCTTCGTCAATATATCAACCATAGCCTTGATTCATAGTCTTGTTATGTGAGATATGCAAGCAAGTGATTGCTTGCGTGTATGATCGTGACATGCTCTCTTACTAAAAAGCTTTCATGCTAAATCATATACTCCGTTATGATGCAAATACATTATAAACCATGACTCACATCTAACGGCATCCCCTCCATGAATAGTCTTTGATTATTGTATTGCTCCGTTTTATGCTAATTTTTTTAATTTACAAAAAAATATTCAGGTCATTAAGAACTATTTTGTATTTTTATTAAACTTGTTCTAATGGGTCAATGTTGAAAAACTTCCTGATCTGACTCCTTACCTAAATCAGATTTAAAATTAAATATATGAGAGTTGCATCGACGTGACCTAATCAACTTGGCCGGTTCAAAGACATTCTAGCTAACAAGTAAAAAAAGTTTGAGGATGAAATTAAAAAGAAAAAAAAAGAGAGATGAAATTGACGTAAAAAAAAGAGAGATGAAATTGAACTGTATATGAGAGACGTAAAAAAATCTTTCTACCGACCTTCTTGCTTAGATTAGGTTTAAAATTAAACCGTATATGAGTTGTTTTAACATGATCTAGTTGACTTGGTTGATTCAAAGACAAATAGGCGAACTCGTAAAAAAAAAATCAAGGATAAAATTGAGAAGAAAAATGATGAATTAATTGATAAGAAAAAAACCTCTTGACTCACCTCATTGTTTAGCTTGAGTTTAAGATTAAACTGTGTGAGAGTTGCTTTGATGTGATTTAGTCGACTTGGTCGATTAAAAAACAACCCGAACGAATATTAAAAAATTTTGATGATGAAATTAAGAAAAAGAACCAAATTGAAATAAAAAAAGGAAAATGGAAAAAGAAAAAAAAAGGAGATGAATTACAAGAAAAAGAAGAAGGACCTTCACTCTTCATATAAATAATGAAGTACATAATAATTCTTAATTTTTTTTAGTATAGAAATAACAATAGTTAGCTTATATAAATTAGCAAGAGTGTGTATTTATATTATTCTTTTTCTTTTTTCCTTGACAAGTTGATGATTATTAAATAAAGGGTAATTTTTAATGAGATATTTCACCTAAAAAATCTGGATTTGTTAAATAACAATGTTAAACTATGTCCATTTTAACTTTTTAGTTTGATAATATTCATTGACATGATACTAGAGTTTTAATGATTTAATAGTCACGGGTTCAAGCCTTACTAATTTTATTTATTTTTAACCTGAAGGGGTATGTTAGAATACTAAATTTGATAGTTGAGTTTAAGATTTATTTAAAATACTTAAGGTTAGTGTTCCATTCTTAACTTTTTATATGACTTGGTATTGTTGTTTTTTATATAAACCTTATCTAGAGGTACTAGATATAGGGTTCGTTTGGGTTAATGATTGGGTTTGCGTTTGTTGTGGTGTACATGTTATTAAATATGCCATGTAGCCAATCAATTGGTTACACGTAACATTAATTTTATTCATGTACAACATATTTATTACTAATAAAAGCTTTCTTTATCTTTAATATTCATTTATATTTTAATAATGAATCTCATGTTTAATTTATGAAACTATAGTAAAGATAAAGTTGATGGGATAAAAATACTTTGCAAAGAAAATTATAAAGTTGTTATAATTATGAGATTCTTATTACATAAAAGCATTGCACCTAAACATTCTTGGTTAATGTTATATTAAGACTATATATTAATTAGAGTTGTTGAAACTGATACATATTATGTTCTTTCTTTTATATATATAAAAAATAGTTTTAGTTATAAACTGAGGTATGAGAGATATCTAAAACTAATATGTAGGTGTTTATCAAATGACATGCACACTGAACTTACCTGCAAGAGAATTTCATATGTAAAGATCACCTATGTATATGGAAAGACTTACGTAACAGTTATGTAAGTGATCCTTAGACTTGAGATCACAAAGTTATCTTATATAGAGTGTGTTATACATTAATCTTGACCATATGTTTTCCTAATCAAGAGTAATAAACAACCAGTTATTGGATATAACATAAACTATATGAAGATATTTAAGTAATTAAGAGATGATTCATCATCTTAGATGAATTAGGGAAAATATTTCATCTATTCTCAAATAGTTTAATTGTAAAATCCTTGGTTAAGATGGAATGAGTTTTTAAAAGAGTTTTAAAATTTTATTTAAATAATCAATGACTATAATGTTTAGAACTAACATGATTTAACAAACACATACATACTTCATGCTATACTGTCTAAATCAGAACATTCTTAATGAAAGAAATTACACTCATAAGCTAGTCACTAAAAGGTTAAGTCAATCACTTATGACTTTTCTAATAATTAAAGGATCATGACAGATTGTTAAATTGCACTTGATCTTCGAATATAAATGAATCAATTATTGAATTGATAAGAAATTAATTTTTTTAATTTTTTTAATCTTATTTTATTTAGAATTATGATTTTATATTTAAGCCAACTTATTAGAGAACCTAATGGGTCACACACATAAAAAATATTTATTAAAAATTAAAATGAGATGATTAATAAAGTGTGACTTAATTGTAAATAAGTTTTAGAAATTCATGACTAGAATGTAATTAATATAAGATATTAAAATTCTAGACATAAAAACAATCAAGTAAAGACTTGATCGAATAAATTTCTAAAATTAGTCTAAAATAATATATATGTGATATTATTTAAGGGGCAAATTGATATTTTATTATTTATATAGTTTTAATTTTTTTATATATAAATAAAGTGTTATGCATCTTATTTTCTAAGAGAATGTGAGAAAGTACAGTACATAAACACCTAAAATACAAAAAAAAGAAGAGAGAGCTAACACTCCAAGATATAACAATCTCTCTCTCAAAAAAGGATTTAAAAGGTTTCTCACTGGTGGTTCATGTGAATTACTGTTAGAAGCTGGAAATTTAGATGACTTATGGTTTGCAACAACCGAATTTTAAAGCAAATATTCAAAACTGAAAAGAACATTTGATTTTCAGGTAATCTTCTAATAAACCCTAAACAAATATGTTGAACAAGATCTATGGAGACTCTAAAAAAATTTTAAATTTATTGTTTTCACTACATGTATGTGTTATGAGAAACCTAATAGTACAACCCTTGACAACACAAAATTCATGTATCAAATGCATTATTTTCATGTTTGTATTGTTTTTTTTTTTTTTTACTTTTAGTATGAGGCCTATCACTAAACACAAACATAACAGCTAACCCAAACATGCTTATAGACCTTGTCTAAAAGTTGAAGTTTTTATGGTGAGGTACTCTCTCAAAATTATCATTCATTAGGAGGTCCATTTCATCATAAACTACAAAATGAACATAGCTTCCCCCAGCCTTAAACTTTTTGTTTGCATTATTGTGTTTCAGAAGTTTTTTTTAAAAAAATTCATCAATATTTTCATTTTTTAAAATATAATGTAAGCAATGATTTTCTATCACCAATTTCAATTTTATTCTATAATATTATTTTATCATAATATTTTTAAAATCTTAAAGGAGTGTTTGTTTTATGGTTCAAATTATTTTTTGAATTGTTTTTTATTAAAAAAAACATTGAATTGATATTTTTAAGTGTTTTTTTTATAATTTTGATATGCCGATATCAAACATTTGATTCCTCTTACATCATAATTGTCTAGCTTCACTTAATTTTGTTCTTGCTCTTGTTATCATTTCTTTGCACAACAATTTTCATGCATCCAACCATTGTCTAACTAATTAAATGAATTATTATTTTTCTTGTTATCCAAAAGATTATCAACTTAATTATTTTGAAAATTGCTAGAGATCATCACATATATATATATATAATTGTGATGACGGTGAAGTTTGGTAATGACATATGACACTAAATATGTAAAAGTTTGGTAATGAGCTATCACAATCTCAACCGCTACAAAAACCCTAATATACAAGGATCCCACCAATTTAGACCAGATCTCATTTGGTCAGACTATTACCACATTGAAACACAAACACAATAACAAGTTATAAATATTATAGTACAACTTGTAATTTGATGTTGAAGTATACACCTTGGTAACATTTGGTTGCCAATTCAGGATAGAAAAGTCAGAAATAATGGAAATATAGAATGTATATATCTCTATATTTATAAAAAATAATTTTAAATTATTTCAAAAATATATTTATTTTGTTTCTATTTTTTTCTCTTCAACTAAGCATTTTTTTTTATATTTAATATTAATATCTCTTCAACTATACATGTTTTTTTTTGTACCTATCCTTTTTTTCTATTCTAGAACACCACACAACATTTGTATTTGGTTGCACATCATACATTTATAATTTTGCCGACTCTTTATTTTAACTTGCAATATGGCAATGTCACCATCAATATGAGTTATCAATTATGTGACCATATACATGTATTGATGATCATGAGTGAGTCAAGATTTTAGTAACGTGACTCTGGATCATAAGATAGTAATTGTGCTATCCAATCCAAATAATTCATGAGGACAAAAAAATGAAGAGAAAAAAAGAAATCAAAGATATATATGGCCAGATATGTGACTTGACAGGGCATGATCACAAATCACATAACAACATTGGAGGGTCCACCATCACCGTTGGATTTAATTAGAGTAAAAAAGTTGACTTTCTGACCATACCAGGACCCTGGACCCTCACTTGACCATCTGCCCTTTTTCATTTATTAATGTTTTTAATTTATAGCTAGCTAGGGCTTGGAGGTGGAGTTGTTGATGGGTATGCCCTAAACTAAAAGTACCCTCCTTTTCTTTCATTTCCTGGGACCTATATTTGTACGTTCCCAGACCCATATTTTCTCTCACAGTTAATAATATTGGAAGCAGTTCTCTCGTGAATCATCGTCTTCCTTTACAACCTCTGCAAAGAAGTTGACAACCCTAAATGCACTGATACAATATCCACCAATCATAATATTCTGTCCCTAGCATGCAAGCTAGCTATCTTCATTGTGCATGTGAATTATACTAAATTACAATATGGTCGGTAGCATATTTGCATATACACACAATATTGCCTACTACTATATATATATATGCACGTGAAATTAATTCACACCATTAATATCGATCGTTTATATATATTTTGTATATACGTTTAATTATTTCCTTCTTTCATCTTGTGATAGTTTGGTAGTTTGGGATGGAAAGTTTGGGGTTTTAACATTCATAATTTATTATTTGGACAGAACAGGGCTTGAAATACCTAGATTATAGTAGTTTAGGGCTAAGCAACCACGATTTTATAGCTATATATTCAGCCTGTCCAAATGTCTAGGAGGTCGCAGCTTGGGCCATGCCCAAATGTTTGGAATGTTGTCACGTGTAATGCATTTGCTAATTTTTATTTTTCTTCTAATTTTTATGTTTCCCGATTGGAATACCAAGCAGACGAGTGGAATCAAAAGGTATACCTAGAATGGTTAGGTCTCGCTAGAGAGGTAGCTGAGTTGACAAGGAAGACGGCACTGTTTGGTTTTTCTTTTGAAATTTGGTGTTATGTTTATTCATATGAATGGCTTATCAAAAAGAAAAGGTTGGCATTATTTCTTAGCTTGGTTAATTTAAATCACGTTCAAGCCGTACTTGAACTTCAACAGTACCATGGGACTTCAAAATCTTTGCCAGATTTTATAACCAAGTTATCTATAGGGCCTTGATAATTAATAACCAAGTTAAGAAATTTGCCAGATTTTAAATTAATAATCAAGATTTGAAGGCATTTTGTGAGGGGAGTTTGATCTCGATCAACTTGCTAGGTTCTTGTTATAGGGTCGTGATTCTTAGACTTTGTGACAAAGATGACTTCATCGAAGCATAATTTCTACCAATTTTGACGCAAGAGCGTTAACTACTACGCACTCTCTGAAGAATAATTATTTATAAACAAATCTCCCAGCTAGTTGTATAGTACGTACTAGTCTCGCTGTAAATGATTTACTAAAAATCTGAGTAGAATGAGACCTAGTCTATGCTATGAAATTGGTTTAACAATTTCCTTATATATCATTAAAAAAAAAAGATTTCCAAACAAAATGAGGAACTTTTTTTTTAATCCATAAATATATACTTTATACTCTTATATATATATATGTGTGTGTGTGTGTGTGTGTTGTACATCTGATCTGTCAAAGAGGTTAGGGCTGGAGTTAATGTTTGCTACAATGTGGAGTGGCAGGACGTTCCCTATGGATTAGGGTAGAAAAATAATATGACCAATACAAGACATGTCATTAGTTATTATGATGTGAAATGTTCCTAAGGCTAAAATATCATCTTTGGGCGTCAAACGAGATGCTATGGTTTTGTTTTTTCTTCACTTATTGCCACAAATGAGTTTGTCAAGAACAAGAGTTTAATATTATTTTTAATTTCTCCTTTCAAGAATGTGTTAGTGTGTTCCATGAAGTGTTTTTTCTTTTATTAATATTAAAAGTGAAAAAACATCACAATTTGGTTTATAAAATAACATATAATTCCATTCATATATTTCATAAAAACTATCAACAGATCCATCTTAATAATAATAATAATAACAATAAACTTGAGTTAATGACATGGTTTTAAACTTTGACATGATAATAAATTCTAATTATCAAGTCGTCGTGATACATGTTAAGAAACTTTGACTTAAGAAAATGTCTTAAGAATTAATATAAACTTTGATTCTATAAAGATTTTCAAGTAAATACTTGAAACTTCTTTGCAAATCAGAATAGAAAACCACTTCCAGTAAAAGTCTGACCTAAGATAACCCACACTCTGAAAGTGATAAAACCTTCAAGAAAATTGCTTTAAATATAGTTTTGATGTATATATGAAAGTTTCAGTTTTCATGATCAAAATAAAATCTTTTAAAGATTTCTTCTTGAAAAAAAGGATTTTGATGTTGAAACAAAACCAAAAATCCTTTAAAATGAAAAGATAATTAAAGCATTGATAAAAACATTATGAAAGCAATGTCAAATCACTTATTTAGTGGAGCAAGAAAGGGCCCCATAAAAAATAAAAGTTAGAGTCTTCTTTCTAAGAATGAAGTGGGTAAGAAATGCAGCATAAAAAACAAATCCTAGCTTAAAAAGACAAATTCGAGCAAACAAACGAGCTCACATCAGAAAGAAAAACTCATAGAAAACTAAAGAAAGGGGGACCTATGATTCCAAAATAAGTAAAAATGCATGTATTTTGACTTTGCATAATACTAACTTTGCAGGAAAAATATGTGGTAAAGATTAGAGTTTCACATGGTTGGAGACCCCATCCAACAAAAGATAAGACAAAAAAAAAGGATACCACTGAAAAGTTTAGACAATAAAACCAAGGACTCTACCAGAAAATAGTTGTATGGGAGAATAGTTGTGAGAATACGGCTCTTTTAACAATTACAAAACCAAGGTTTTAGTTTAAGGGAACTCCCAAAATGTAGGATTTTAGTTTAACTGAGCTGAAAACAAGAGTAGTTAAGATGATAGGATTTTACTAGGAAAAAAAATTTGTATAGGAGAAGAGTTGTAAGAATACCGTTCTCTTAGTAACTGTAAAAACAAGGTTCTACTTGAAGGGAATCACTGATATTCATGATTTTGGGTCGACAAAACTATAAACAAAGGTTGTTGAGATAACATAACTCTTTTCTAAATAAGAACAGTTAAAACTAGAGTTCTAGTTGAAGAAAATTGTTGAGCTTTAGAATTTCAGGTCAACTGCACTGAAAACAAAGTTGTCAAGATGACATAATTCATCTTCCGATAGAAACAGTTGAATCATAATTATGGTTAAAGGAGATCGCTGCAAAAACAGAGTTTTAGGTCAATCAAATTAAAGTTTAGAGAATAGTCTGTTAGTCTTTACAAACTTACTACGCAAAACACTTCACAAGTCTTAGCTCTAGAAGTATTGTAAAGAGAGGCTATTTGTTGCTATCCATTTTAGAGGCCCATATAAATATGCAAAACAATTAGAAAGGAGAAAAAAATTATAAAAAAATTGAAAAAAACTGAAAAAATATATAAGTGGAAAGAACATAAAGAACACTCAGAAAATTGTTAAATACTAGTTTAGGAGGATCAAAATATACAAGGTTGATAAAATTGACAGTCCAATATGGACTGGTGAAGGCCCATTGAATTCAAAAATTGAATTTGGGAAGGAAAATTCAAAATTGGATGTTTATAGACTCAAATTGAATTTTTTTTAGGGTTTAATTGAAATTGTTGAGGGCTTAAGTGCAAGAAAAATTAATTTTTAAGTTCAATTTATGTTTTAATTGAAGAAATTAAAGTTTGAGAGTTAAATTGTAATTTTAAAAAGCTAATTTGGCCAAATCAGAGGCTTAGTTCTATAAATATTGAATTTTGATGTGCAATTAGGGACATGATTGAAGAAATTCAAAACCAATGACCAGTTTGTAAAGGGTGCGTGACTTTAGGGACTGAAATTGGCAAAATCAATGGCCAAATTGGATAAAATTGAAAGAAAAATGATCAAGTGAGAGTTAATATGCATAAATAAAAAAAAGCAATAAAATAGAAAAAAGCCAAACTTTGGGGTTGATAATTGAATTTATCAAGGATAAAATTATATAAAATTAAAAGTTAAAGGATAATTAAAGATGTAATCAAGAAGATTTGAGAGTGTACGGACTAAATTGAATTTTGGCCAAATCCCAAATTAAAAACCCTAATTTCTTGGTAGCTAACCTAGATGACATGTTATCTGGTTTATGTTCAAAACACACCATTTGGAATAGAAGGTAGATGACATGTTGTCTGCCCACTATTCATCTTTTTCTTTAGGCGATTTTAGGCTAATCGAGTTAGCATCTTCAAATGAATGAATGTGAAACTACAAACCTCTAGATTGAGTAAGGTTGGATCCAAACAAAAGGTGTGCACCTCCTCTACCAACTTCATGTGGTCTCTAATGACATTTACATAAGAGTCGCTTCGGCGATGCCTCGAAAATAGTCAACTCAGTCAGCCACGATTGTTATGCCCATTGTGTAAAACCATTAATTTCTTTTGTGTGTTCACACTTCAAACCTTCTTAAAGGGTTATTATCAAAGGTTGATCACGTTTCTCTCAAGATCAAAAGGCTAGAAACATCTCATTACCTTTCAAGTTTAGTAAAACCATCAAAATCTTCAAAACCAAGTTTGTTGTAAAATCACTATTTTGCATAATCAGTAAGGTACAAAGCTTTCAGCTAAGTGTGAAGATTTAAAAGCCTAGTACAAGGATTTTTTTAACTTCAAGTGTGGTAAAGCTAAACTTTGCAAAAGAAAAGCATAAAGGGCAGCAACCATTAGTGAGGTTTGAAGGTATAAACTTCATCTAACCTAGTAAGTGATGTCCATGAGACATACATGTAACTTGTTTTACATGTTTAAAGATGTTTATGAACTTGTTTTGGTGTTATAATTTTTTTAGTTTTGATTTTGATTAATGCATAAAAATGTTGTTTTTTCTTATTTTATCTTACTTTAAGTTATTTGTTAATGTTGTTGGATGATATATTTTTTTGTGAAATATGATAGATTTGAAATTTTCCAAATATGATTATTGGTATTTTTCTAGGTTGCTAATGTATGTTCTTGGCTTCTAAGTTTTGGCCAAATTCTTTTAAGTGTCAAAATGTCAATTTTGAATCTCATATTATTAAATATGTTTATTGTTAAGGTTTGACAATTTTAGTAATTGAAACCTCATGCATGTTTTCTATTTTTTTTTTATCAAAAAAGACCATGCTATTGTGATCTTTATTTATTTACACGGTACAATAACACTTCTTTTAAAATTAATTAGGATCATGATTTGGTAAATATACTTTTTTAATTTTTTGATTGAAGCCTTTTTTTTTACATTTATATTGATTGAGTCGCTTGTAATAAGTTTAATTTTTAATGATTCCTTTTAAAAAAATAAAAAAATATATATTATTTTAATGTATTTCTAAATAAAAATTATTTTGAAAAGTAATCATATTCCCAAACACTTTCATTATTTAAATTTTCTCACTTGAGGTGAAAATTAAACCAAGTAAACTAACAAAAAGAATAACCTGAACAAACCAAATTAATTATAGTAAAATATTTTTTACATGTTTATGTTTTATTTCTTATTTTTTAAAAAATATAATTATAACTCATAGCATTATAATTAATGGAAGGACCTTTACAAAACAAAGTAAATAATGGAGGGACTCAATTAATAAAAAAAAAGTACAAGATTCTAACAAAAAAATAAAAATGAAAGAGTATAGGGATCAAATATGAGTAAACCATATATATATATATATATAGATATGCAATTAGCAACAATTAATGGTTCACCTGCAATCATTAAAATTCAAGTATTTCGATGGATTAAATTGAAGTCCCCTCAACTGGAAAAAGAGCAAGAGACAAAGAAAATGGTTGACTTGGAATTAACGTGTAGCCACGAACGTCGTCAGCCAAGCAAAAGTCATGGTTGATATGGATTTTACAAATTAATTTTTTTACTTAAATAAAAACTTTATTACAAAATTTAATTAATGTTTTGACTTAATAAAAAAAATGAAACTTTTAATTTATCTATTTATGAATTATAACTCATACTATATATATATATAGCTCAAAGTCAAAAGTCATTCTAAAAGAATTCAAAATCATGAATCCTCAAAGTGTGATCCCATCCCACTATAGGCCTCCATTTTGGTAATACGAAGAGGTTTGTTGGGCCTTGAGCTGTCCAGCAGAGGCAACCGTCTGCCTCCACCTCTACTATGGAGCCAGTCGAGATCTTATTTCCCTTATCGAAGCACTCTTCGTCCTCAGTCCATGCATCGGCTCAAGACTCGCCTGTGAAAACTATGTCTACACTGCTTGAACATCTCTGGATTTGAAGTGGAGAAGCGTTAACTAGCTCTCCCAGGTTATTGAATATCTACTGCTTGAACACATGGTCACAGTACAGATGAGAACAACACTATTCGATTATGATGCATAACAACCGAGCACTAGCACTATCAGTGTAAGATCCAAATTTTTAGTCTAAATTCAAGCCCAAATCAACTCAAACCCAACATAAATTAACTTAAATATATATAAAGAAGTTATAAGAAAATTGTATTTTTTTTCTCTCTTCTAATTGTTGTGGCCGTCGTGACCTTCCTCTCATCAAATCAAAGATTTTAATTTTTGATCTTCAGTTTTTTTTCAAGAAATGTGAAAGTGGCAAGTAAATGGTTCTCTTTCATATTACTTTCGATTATAGTTTGTTTATAAAATGATTAAAGAAGATATTAGGGTTTATAAGTATTTAAAGTTTATGTTATTAAAATTGATCTATGATCATGAAGGGTTTAATGTTAGGTGATTGATTAGTATGTTATTAAAAATAAGGATTTGTGAGTTGATTTTTTTAAATTGATTTTTATGGGTTAAGAAATTCATTTCAACCTTGCTGGAAATCTGGACAGAATGGTCTTTAGGCTGAAGACGATGAAATTTTATTTTGGTTCGTTAATTTATAAAAATTACAGTTTAGTCCCTAAACTTTAAAAAAACTATAATTTGACCTCCAAATGTGTTTTGAGATTCTGGACGGTATTATTATGAGGTTAAGGATGATGAATCTCATTTTGATAATTGATCTGGAATATTTTCAGTTTGGTCCTTCAATCTTGAGAATTTACATTTTAGTACAGGAACAAATAAACGCCTATAGCCTCCTCTGATCTCCTCTGCTGTAATGTTTTATTCTTCACACAAAAAAGAAATGACAATGAAAGAAAAAAGAAGGAAAATAAACCAAATGAAAGAAAAGAAAAACATGGATAATCGTCATCACTTGTAACGAATCAAAATCTAAGTCTCATTTCATAAATAATGGACCCTTTTTATGCATTATTTATCATTGTTGATGTGTAGTATATAAGAAGAATATTTCTTATAAAGTAAATTATCTTTTATTAATGATAATAAAATGAAGAACGTTTACACATAAAAGTAATGAAAATAATTACACCTTTTATTCACGTACTTTCTTGTTTGTTTGTTTGTTTTTATCTGCGATAGATTTTTTTCATAATTAATCACGAACTGTATGTTGAAAAGTTGAAAGAATTGTTCAACCTGTGCACAAGTTTATGCTGAAAATAATTATTTATATGGGCCTAAAAGATAAGCCTGCTCGAATCTGGATTTATCCAGTTAGCAAGCAAGCTACGAAGCCCGATATGTGCCCCCACAACTTCTCTCTGTTTCCTCCTTTCTTTTTATTATTACTATTTTACGCAAAGAAATTTATTATTATTATTATTATTATTATTATTATTGCTGCTGCTGTCATCGTTATATTGTTTAGAGAAAATATTGTTATTATGTTTTTAATGAATAATCACTCATGAATTATTATTAGTGTCATCATCATTTTTTTTTTTTTATTATTCTTAAGCAACCAAGACACGAATAAACAAGATGTGTGTGGCTCTTGACATTGACTAGAAGGTGCTTGATAAAATGCCGAAAAGAAGAGTTAGTTTCGTTAGGTGAGCAAAGGAAGGATTCGATATTATTTTTATAATCTTGATGATCTTATCCTACGTGGTAAAGGTAGTTTCCTCAAACAACCACAACACTTTAAAACAAGAAGATATTAATCCTATCCAAAATCCATTTTTCATGACTAAAAAATTCAGCAAAGAAAAGGCAGGCACAGGCTCAATCAATGGCCAAGCAAAAGGAAGCAGTGTGTGTGACTGGAGCCAACGGGTTCATTGGCTCATGGCTGGTTCGTACCTTATTAGACCAAGGCTACACCAAAATCCACGCCTCTATATACCCAGGCTCTGACCCATCCCATCTCTTCGAAATCCCCGGTGCCACCGATGCTAGCGTGAGTCTGGAGGTTTTCGAAGCCGACGTGCTTGACCACGACGCCATTTGTAAGGCCGTGGAAGGCTGCCAAGGGGTTTTCCACGTTGCATCTCCCTGTACTCTAGAGGACCCAAAGGACCCACAAGAGGAACTTGTGATGCCTGCGGTGCAAGGCACTCTTAATGTTCTTGAGGCTGCTAAGAAGTTCAAGGTTAGGCGCGTGGTTGTGACGTCCTCTATATCGGCTTTGGTTCCTAATCCGTCGTGGCCGAGGGAGAAGGTGTTTGATGAGTCGTCTTGGACTGATCTTGATTACTGCAAGTCTCGCCAGGTAATTTAGATTTAGCGTTTTAGATTATGTACGTGCGGTAGTTAATTTGATACTGATTTTTATTTCTGTATAAAAACAATCTTGTCTCGGAGCATTGCATTATGGCAGAAATGGTATCCGGTGTCAAAGACACTGGCAGAGAAGGCAGCATGGGAGTTTGCAGGGAGGAATGGAATGGATGTGGTGGCAATCCATCCTGCGACGTGCCTTGGCCCTCTCTTGCAGCCTGCATTGAACGCTAGCTGTGCTGTGTTACAGCAACTGTTGCAAGGATCAAGAGACACTCAGGAATACCACTGGCTGGGAGCTGTGCATGTAAGAGATGTGGCAAGGGCACAGGTTTTGTTGTTTGAGACCCCTACTGCTTCTGGTAGATATCTTTGCACCAATGGAATCTACCAGTTTGGTGATTTTGCTGCGACGGTTTCCAGACTCTTCCCCGAGATTCCTCTTCACAGGTTTGTACTTGTAGGCTGCCTTGCTTTCTTGACTTTCCTTTCTTGCGATTCCCACTTGCTAAATGCCCTTTTGATTACGGGTTTACGAAATTTTTTAGAAATCATGGACCAAAACATAATTTTACTAGAATTAGATGATCAAACTGTAAATGTCAGAATTACATAACCATACTGAAATTTCACCCATAATCCATCATCAATTCTTCCAGAATCTCAATTTACAATTTAGGATCAAATTGTAATTTTTCTAAAGTTCTGAGACTAAACTGTAAATCTCTAAAATGGAGAGACTAAACTGAAAATCACAGAAATCAATTATCAAATTGAGATCCATCATCTTACATCGTAAGAATACTGCCCAGAATTTTTTAAGGAGTCAAATTATAATTTTCTAGAGTTTAGAGACTAAACTGTAATTTTTTTAAATCAAGGACCAAAATAAAATTTCATCATCTTCAACCTCATGTCCAATCTGTCCAGATTTTCTAGCAAGATTTAAACAAATTTCTTAACCCATAACAAATCAATTACCAAATCTTTATTTCTAATAACACAACCAAAATCAATCATTTTAACTCCAATTTTTATTCATTTCAAATCTTTATAAACTCTAATATCTTCTTTAATTTTTTCATAAACAACTCATAATAAAACATAACATGAGAGGGAATAATATATTTGCTACTTCCACCTTTCTTAAACAAAAAAATTCAAAATTAAAACTTGAAATCTTTAGTTTTATAAGGGGAGGTTCGAAAAACAATTATCTTGTAACTTTTTTTTATATACCTAGGCTAACTTAGATTAGGTTTGGACCGACTTAGGGTTGTATTTTGGCAAAAAATTTGGGTCTCACAGAGATGGATATAATTAAGACTATATAACAGAAAAGGTAGATTATTGCTCATGTTCTTTGCCATTCTTCACATACATTTGTTTTTGCCTAAATTCCGTTCCCAATTTCCTGTTTGATGGCTGAACTAATCCAGATTTTGGTAGCTGTTTAGAGGAAAGATTAGCGTTATCCATCGAAAGGTCTGTAGGCAGGATAATATTCATATTCCTACTGGATTTGAATTGGGATTGACAATCTTATCTTTAATGTCACTATAAATTTCTCTTGGACAACATGATGAAGGTTTCGTAATTCTTGATAGATTTGTACTTCAGTATATTCGTTTTCTTAAATGTTGGTGGAGGGATTGTGGAGGTGGTGGCAATAGTTGTAATGATGACTAGTGGAGACGACTTTGAAGGAACATTTAGCACCTCTCCGAGTGGGACTTTAATTAATCTTCTGGCAATATCTTGGATAAACTTTGCCACCATCCGTCTGTATTTCCAAGGATAGTGGGCAGCCATTGGCAGAATGGAAAACTTGACTTCTGTTTCTGATGATGGCAAAATAAAAGGATAGGGGACAATTCAAAAGAGATAAGAATTAGAAAAGTAATGCAATAGTACATTAGTTGGTGTCCTTGTAGCGGGATGACCTTATGGAAAGCAGTGGCTGGTCCACACTGCATGTGGAGCGCTGGTGGACATGAGATTTACTTTAGCTACTCAATTATCAAACTCCCTCAAAAGCTTATCTTGTCATATTGCCCCCATCTATTTTATTGCCAAGTTATTCTGTTTTTTTGCACAGATTTGGAAGCTTCTCCCATTGCCATTCTGATATTATCAGCGATGTACCTTTTCTTAATTTTATTTTTTTTGCGTTGTAGTCCATTTGGAAGTATTCTCCCCCTTCTTCATTGCATAACAATGTATTACTTTTGTCAATTGCCAGTTAATCTGCCACCTTACTTTAACCCGGTCCCATCACATGATGCTCCACTATATAGGTTCTTGATGGTTATTGTAGAATACAGACTCCTCCTAACACGTATGTCAACTGATGGTGTTGTTGCGTGTATTTTGCACTGTATTGGGTGCTCTCTAAATGACCTTGTTGAAGCTTTAAGATTCATATTCTAGTTTGAATCCCCCTTGAAGCTTCTTATGTATGATACATATTTTCACAAATTGGGTGGCTGTTGGAGCTAAATGTGTATGCTGGTGAAAATAAATTAATACCTAATTGAACATGGAACTGTGTTTGTTTTTCTCAAGGCCTACTACTTTTGAAAGATGAAGTTTAAGGGCATATCTGAGTGTCAAGATGGCATAAATGAAATCAATGATTGCATTCATCCCGCATCTTATCTGTCTAGGCTCCAGATGGGTTTTCTTATCATGACTGGCAATTTAAAATATGTTCTATAAAACAAGTTGATCCGGTCAAAACCTGATATGACTAGCAATTTTATTTGAAGGATGCCTTTGATTAGTTTGAAGAAAAGTGCTTTTCAATAAGCAGTCAATAAGCAGCCTCGTCATATTTTCTATGAAAGTGTAAGTCCTTGTTTCCCTGGGCGAGTGAGAGCAGGTCAGGTGGCCATAGATGCAGTTAGGGAACAGGACAACCTGGCTGTCTTGTTTCAAACTGAACCAAGTGGGAATTATATATCCAGTAAACTGAATATTGACGTTGTCATTTGAATTCTAAACCATTTTAACATCACTTCTAGTCATTTTTACATGTTGTCTTTCCTTTTCTGTAATTAAGGTTTTTGTTTGGTTGCTTAAGTGCATGTTCTTAACTCAAATCCCATACAGGTTTAGTGGGGAAACTCAACCAGGTCTGAGAGGTTGCAAGGATGCATCCAAGAAATTAATTGACCTGGGGCTAGTCTTCACTCCAGTTGAAGATGCTGTACGAGAAACGGTGGAAAGTCTGAAAGCTAAAGGCTTCCTCAGGAATGAAATGTCTCAATCTTAGTTTGCTTTTAGAGCTAAAATTGATGTTCACTGTTTCATGATTTGTCACTGATAAGACAGGAATATCTTCATTAATAATTTAATAACCTCCTTTTGGTCATCCCTTTTCTCTTTATTTTACAACAGCTGAATGTGATCTTGATCTGATTATCATCCCTTATGATGACAAGGAAACCCATGTCCATTCTTTAATCTCAGTAATCTCTGTCAGTTAATGAGTAGAAACCATGTTTTCATTTCGTTTTCTCTGGACCACGAGAAACCAAGATTCGCCTTTCACCATGCAAGCAATCCCCATGAGGCATGTGATGATCAGTAGAATGGGTCCTAAAACTCTGTTCCGATAGCAGAACAGGGGATTAAATGATCTCTTCGAACAAACAGACAGTTACATGTCAAGTGCTTCATGTAATGCAAATGGTTCATAGGATTCATATATATAGTACAATAACCACTACTTCGCAAAGGGCAGAACATTTTTTATATGGATATCACTGAAAACTTGATAAAAAAAAACAAAATTTATAAAAAAAAATTTAAACTGCAATTGCAAAAAATTATCACAATATCAAAAGCAGACCAAGCACTAGTTTGAGGCCAGGTTGTGGGAAGTTTAAGCTTTGTCATGGCACATGATGTACAACTTATTGGGTTTGTTTGGTAGGGTCGATGTCACCTAAAACCAGGCCAGGCCAGGCCATGCTTTTTGGTTTTGGATCATGATATAGTGAGTTTAAGACCTTTTAATTAATCTTGGCTTTAATTTTCAGCCTTTTCTTTCAGCTGATTTTTAAAGGCACCAACAGTCCATGTGCATGACACTCCCCACCCTTGCTTCTTGCTGCTTTTTTGCAAGGGAAGAATCTATCTTTTACCTCTCTCTCTCTCTCGCGAGGAAGAAGAGAGAGAGAGACGTGCAGTTCTAATCATGGAGTTTCTTCTGGCAATCCATGTGCATCAATGACCTCGGCCCACTTCGCTTTATTTTACACTTCTGTTCAGTCTCTCTTTCTAGCCAATCTTTAAGTTAAACCTGTTCTTTTCCTCTGTGCATATATACACCCACACATACACATATACTCCTACTTGAAGTGAAAAAACAAGACTTGAAGAGCAATTCTTGAACCGATGAACAGTACCGGTCCAACACCTTGCAGCCGATCTTGGTAACTACTAGTGCTGAATTTGTAATCAACTTAGACGCGAGCACTGCTGTATTCATTTTAGTTTCCTAATTAGATTCTAAATTTTCATTTTGGGTTTTGCATGTATGTAGGTCCATTAGCGAGGACTCGCTGAGAAGGTACGTACACTTTGCTAGCGAAAGCTGCATACAAGAGTTGCTGTCTGCCTCCGATTCGAATAGGTTTGGCAATGTTGGTAATGATGGATGGAAGATTCTAACTGATCTAGACAATGGGGTAGAGATATCAAAACGTAGGTCTGGATCATTCCACACCTTTCGCAGCCGTTGGTTGCTCAGATCAGTCTCCCCTCAACAATTCATCACTGTTGCCAATGCCATTGATGCTGCTAAGGTAATCCATTTACTCTAACGTCCCTCTTTAAGATCATGTACAGGTTAAGTTTTTCAGCTTACATGTTATGATTTTGTGGAGCTGAATATATGATTGGAAATTGCTAGCAATGGTAATATAGAATGAACGGTGAATATTGCTCAAACGATACCATCATAATTATCAAGATGATTTGACTCCATTCCAAATCATTGAAAAGATAACTTTTGTCTCTGTTTTTTTTTCTCTGCCCGACAAAATAAGGGTTCTTCAGTTACTTTTTTGCAAGAATGACAGCTATTTCGGATCGCACCCGGATCTGATTAGGCATAAAAATGTAGCTGTTGGAAATGTTAAGTTACTGTGTGTAGATTGATAATCTTTGATGAAATTGACATTAATATTGATTGAACTTGTTGGAGCTGTAGCAATGGGAGCAGGACCTAGTGGAAGCTAGATACATAAAGGACCTTGAAGATAATCTCAGCATAATCCGTCTGAGGTTCGGAGAGAACTCTAAACCTTTGTTTAGAAACAGAGAGTTTATAGTATATGAGCGACGGGAAACAATGGAAGATGGAACCCTGGTAACCGTTTGTCTCTCAACTGTTACAATTTACAAGTTTTCATGCAGTCTTCACAGATTTTAATCACATTTCTCTTGAAAATATATGTAAAGGTGGTGGCAGTAGCTTCATTGCCAAAAGAGATAGCAGCAGGATTGCATCCAAAGCAAAATAATGCTATCAGAGGACTTTTGCTGCAGTCAGGGTGGGTGGTGGAGAAGCTTGAGGATGATTCCTGTATGGTCACCTATGTCGTTCAGGTATTTATACATGTCATTTCGCGATTATGCAGGATTATACACGAAACATTCGAGATTATGCAGGAATATACACGAAAAATCATCTTCTTCTTCTTGTGACTATTGTTATTGTATATTTGATCAATATACATAAATTTTGTTTTGTTTTTCTGGGAAGTTTCAAAAGTTGATATTGAAATATATCTTTGATTGCTTTATTGCTATTTATGCAGTTAGATCCTGCTGGATGGCTGCCCAAGTGCTTTGTGAACAGGCTCAACACGAAGCTGGTTATGATCATTGAAAACCTCAAGAAATTAGCACAAGGTTATCCAGCTGATGGCGACAAATGATACCGAAATTGTTTGCTTTTTCCTTACAAAAAAGTGGCAAAATCAATGGAAGAAAGGAAATATCGTATAAAGTAATAATGATATGCTGTTTTTCCACACTCTTATACATTAATTATTCAGCTCTACAGAATACTTGCAAACATGTAGTTGAAGCTCTGAAGGAAATCCCAGTCATTAAGAAGGTACTTCTTGTGTTTTTTTAGTTAATTTTTTTTTAATAAACTAAATTAATATAGAATGTGTATCTTTAAAAACAACAACAATAATAATAATAAAAAGATTTAATCTCGATTAAGACATAAAATTGTCCGAATCAGCATCTGACCATCATAGAACACTCCATTTCTCAATTATACTCTTTTATATATATATATATATATATATATATCTTTTTTTGTAATTATTTTCATTAAAATTGAAATGTGAGTAATTTTAATATAAATTAATAAAAATATCCCTTTAAATCAATAAAATATAAAATAAATAAGTTTGGCGTAAGGATTCAAATCCAAGTAAGCTTGGTTATATATTAAAAATATCACATCTAACATATAAGAAAATTAATTTTTCTTATCTAAAATCAAAAGGTATGATCCATTAAATGCACATGATGCTAATTTTAACGAAAGTATATATTGATAGAAGAACATATTAGAGAATGAAAATAAACTAAAGATTCTTTATTCATTCATTCATTTATTTATTTAGTATGTTAATGATGAATGAATGGTGTAATATATATTTTCTTGAGAAAAGAAGGATAGACATGTAGTTGGACTTCTGAACTTTTATTATTTTTAATACGATAGTAATAAAATAATAAAAAATATAAAAATATATTAATTTAATATTTTATAAAATAAAAAACATTTTAAAAAACAGACAGAACCACGTTACCAAACATTAAAAAAAAGCTAACAAAAGGAGAATTGGTGGAGGGATGGTAGATTGTATCATCTGAGATTAAATGTCCTTTAATTATCATCCATCAAAGTATTAATTTTGATGGTTGGAAATTAATATGGTGATTAATTTGGGGAGAGAGATTAAAATCTTCCACACAAGCTTGCTAATAAAATGTTTCTTGAATTAGGTAGAAGGGCAGCTTAATTAAGTGATGGGTAGTTTGGTATTTTCATGTTGTTTGTGTGGATTGTTAATTAAGTGGTGGTCTGGTCACACTCACAACTAAGCCATATGGAACTAATAAATTTTGCATTAACTAGTTGTCAAATAGTTGCGTCGATCCTCCCAACGTGGGATCATACTCATCTCATCTACTTCACATTACTAATCATGCGTTATTAATAAAATAATATTATTTTAAATAAAAATATTATTCATATTAATTTCACAAAGTTTTACCTGAATTTACTCAGGTTAATTAAATTAAATTACGAATAAACCTTTTATATTGTCTAAATTTAACCGAATTAATATTAGATTTAATTTAAAAATAAATCTAGTCCAGATTATGTTTTGTATTTTGAGACAATTTATTAAGCGATTTTGAGACGGGTTTGATAACCACATTTATAAAAATAAATTGAATGATATTTTCAAATATACTTAACTTATTTCTAGGTTTACATGGGTTTTAAGCTATTTTTAGGTTTTTTTTTAGAACATGGTTTTTGAATTGGAGTTCGAACCATGTTTAGCTAAGAAATTAATTTTTTGACTCTAGATATGCTATAGATTAATTTTTTAAAACTCATAAAAATATTAGAAAGTTAGAAATTTAATTTATACTGACTAAAATATTTTTAAAATATTTAAATGATAACACATTGTATGATGTATTTTTCTTTAAAAAGGGAATGAGATGGTGGGCGGTATAAATTAAAATTTTAACTTTCTAATAAATTTATGTTTTTTGTTGGTTGAAAAAACAATTTATAGCATAGCAAAAAGCTAAAAAATTAATTATCTTAGCTAAACATGGCTCAAAGTCCGATTCAGAGCCCATGTTCTAAAAATAAACTAAAAATAGCAATATATAATATATTTGGGAAGATGATCGAATCTAGTCCCCCAAACGTGGTTATCAACCCTAATTTGACTTTTTTTTAGATCGGGGGTTTATCTTCTAGATCAACTAATTAATACTAAATCAGTAAGGATCGGATCACCTAGTTCAATTTAAAATCTATTTTAAGGCAAGGATCGGACTAGCGTGGAGCCGGGCTGGGTTAGTGTGCCTGAAACACCATCAAATTACGCGAAGATTCAGCCAAAAAATTAAATTTCTGCGGGATATGAACCTGACGTGAATCGAACACGCAACCTTCTGATCTGGAGTCAGACGCGCTACCATTGCGCCACAGATCCTCTTGTTCACACTTACTCAACAAATATTAGATATACATTCTAATTCCAGCTACGGCTATAGCTGGTTGCGCCATCTGGTTGAGATGGCAAGGTAGTTTGCCCGTAAGTTTCCCACAGTTGATGAGAGGATGACTTGGGTAAGCTCTGAGAATCTGACAGCTTTATGGATCTATAGCAAGTGGATCCTATACAAGACCTAGCATGAATCTGACCACTGTTTTTTATCTTCAAACTAATGGATAATTTGAAAGAACAATTCAAATCCCATAAGATCTGAATTTACTTATAATAACATTTATTAGTCTACAGTCGAAATGGCTCCTTATGAGGCTTTATACAGCCCAAAATATTGAACCCCTATGTGTTGGGAGGAGGTTGGAGATATGAAATTAATTGGGCTTGAATTGGTATTATTCATCTCAAATAAGGTGAGAATCATAGAGGATAAAATAAAAAGCAGCATAAAATAGCAAGAAGAGTTATACAGATCAAAAAAGACAACCTCTTGAATTTAAAGTAGGAGACAAAGTGTATGTAAAGGTTGCTCCGTGGAAACATATGTTGCGATTCGGGATGGAAGGGAAGTTGACACCAAGATATATCGGATCTTATGAAATCAAGAAGAGAGTTGGGTCTGTAGCATACAAGTTGATTTTGCCCTACCACTTGACCAAGATTCATGGCATGTTTCATATTTCATTACTATGAAAAGCTTAGATAGATCCTTCCTAAGTATTACCACCAGTTTCATTAGAAATCGAGAAAGATTTGGTGCTGAAGTTAAAGCTAATAAGGATATTAGATCGAAGTGAAAAGGTCCTCAGAAACAAGAAGATCCTTATAATAAAAGTATTGTGGAAGAACTCATAAATTGAGGAATTGGCCTAGGAAAGAGAGACAAAAATGAAAAGAAAATATCCCAAATTGTTTGCAAATTCAGGTAAGAAATTTAAATTTCAAGGATGAAATTTTCTTTGAAGAGAAGAAGAGGGGGGGTAATTTATATAGAAACTTTACCCCGGGAATAAGAAAGATTAAGAAAATTAATGTAGAAACTTTTAATGGATTAAAAGAATTAATAAATAAATGATAGGATGATGTTAAGCATTTATAAGAGGGGTAAACTAGGAATAAAAAGAAAAGAAAAGAAAAGAAAAGAAAAAAAAATTCATTCTTCCTCTCCATTGGTGGTTGACTGCTGCAAGAGAAAGAAGGGGAGATGATTTCAAAATTTCTTAATTTTTTTTCTCTTGAAATTAATTGGGTTACATCATAAATCAAAAGAGAAAGCTTGACAAGTTTAACAATCAAGTTGCCAACATCACTAAGACAATAATTGGGAGGAGAAATTTGAGTTTCTAGAGAGAGAATCGACCGGTTAACATTCGAAGTTCACTTTCATGCTTGGTAAGAAGTTTTAAAACCCATGATGTGAGATTATGGATTAAATTCTAATTTTATGCATGAAAATGAATTTTCTAGTTAGGGTTCTCAAAGAGTAATTTGAGGAAAATGTTACATTGTTATAAACTATTGCAATTGGGGTGAATTGTATTACAAATAATGTTTTATAGTAGAAAATTAAAGAAAATATCATTGGTATTAGAGGGGATTAGTATCGGCCACAAAAACAAAAACAAAATGGAGAGTTTGGGGAGAATTGATTTATTGCTTAAGGGGTATTATAAGTGTGTTTGAAATGAATTATTGAATTGAATTAATTGATGTGTTGATTTGTTTTACCAACATGAATTATTGAATTGAATTAATTGATGTGCTGATTTATTTTACCGGTAAGGATTATCAAAATGAATTATTAGGTTAATTAATTAATGCATTGATTCATTTTACTGGTAAGGATTATCAAAATAAATTATTGAATTGAATTAATTGATATGTTGATTTATTTTACCGATAAGAACTATTAAAATAAATTATTGAATTGAATTAATTGATATGTTGATTTATTATGTCGATAAGAATTTTCAGGATGAATTATTGTTGTTCATAGAAACTAAGGTAGAAAAGCTTATGTAGTATATTAGGTATTTTAACGTGTTTTATTCCTTTAAACTATAATGTATGTATTTAATTAACTCATTGAATCTGTATGTATGTGTGTGTACACACACATACACTTACCTAATTATTTATGTGAATATGAAGAATATTGATGAGATCTTTGAAATGTAAAAATTAATTTAAAATCTTAAATTGTTGAATAGAAAGAGAGTTCAAAACGATTGTGTCCAGGATGATTGAATAATGATTTTGTGTTTGATATCGATATTTTGATATTGAAATATAAGAGGAAACTCTATCAAAATTTTGATAGAAAATAAAAAAATTTCATTCTAATCTTAAATTAAATTATGATATTTTTATTTGTAAGTTTAATTATAAAGAAGAAGGTTATTATAGATTTATTCATACTTTTTCGAAGATTTCATTATACATTAAAAAAAACTTGTTGATTTTAAAGACTCACGGATCCGACAAGCAAGAACTTTGAGATTGAAGGGCACTAACATTCAACCAAGACTAACAAAATCACAAAGTTTAATATAATAAGATGAAAATGACATTCAATATTGATTTGATTTGATTACTTATCTCTTTATTATAAAATTCAATGAAGAAAAAAAGAAAAGGAAAAGAATGACATTATTGTTGTATAAAGTATAATAACTCTCTTCAAACCAAAATTATTAAACCATATCTAATTCATAACTTGATTTAAAATTTGGATTACGTGTTGAATGAATTAATCTAAGTCAATTTAAAATAATAATATTTTAATTTTTTTAATAATTTCAATAAGAATTTGAATAATATTTTAAATTGATTTTTTAGATGAATAGCTTATATTAAATTAATTTTTATTTAATTTAAATTAAAATTTGAACCGGGACAAAAAGAATACCTAGTTTAATTTTAAATCTATCTTAAGTCAAGGATCGGATTAGCGTGGAGCCGTGCTTGGTTTAATGTCCTTTAAACACCATCAAATTACGAAGATTCAGCCAAAAAATTAAATTTCTGTGGGAAATGAACCTGACGTGAATCGAACACGCAACCTTCTGATCTGGAGTCAGACGCGCTACCATTGCGCCACAGATCCACTTGTTCAGACTTACTCAACAAATATTAGATATACATTCTTATTCTAGCTACGGCTATAGCTGGTTGCGGCATCTGGTTGAGATGGCAAGGTAGTTTGCCCGTAAGTTGCTGTGGCGGCAAGACCAGAGATGTTTTTGAGCATAGCTCAGTTGATGATGGCTGTAGGCCTGATCATAAGTATTGCTGGCAACTAGCATGTGACTGTAGCCATATCTGGGGATCAAGTGGAGCTGATAACATTTGAGGTACGTTGTTGTCCATAGCAACCTCAAATGGTCTGAGAATCTGACAGCTTCAAATAGTTAGCTATGGAATCTATGACTAGTGGATCGCATAGAAGACCTAGCATGAATTGTCTGCTCTCTAATCCAAATCCATATTCTGCAAAGAATCACTACATTGACATCATGCATTCAGGAAGAAAAGGTGTTTCAGATGGGAACCAGGAACTTTCACTGAGAACTGCTCTTCTCCAGATTGCTTACCATTCATTCCATGAACTGCAGATGAAGCAGAGTCCCCTGCATCAGTCTGTTCCAAGCAAAAAAAAAAAAAAAAAAAGAAAGAAAAAAAAAGCCAGACAACCAAAGAGCATGAAAGGATAACAACAATGGCACCATTATTGAGGATCAGCATCCTGGTCCTTGGTAATCTTAACACACTATATAATCCCTACCGATAGCCATGCCAACCTGTAACACCGGCGGCAACGTACCGGCGTTATACATGAGATGTTCATGCACAAAAACAAGGTTATTTCTAAAAATGGCTCAAACGGGTATATTTTTTTTTTACCTACTTTTATATAAATATATAATGCAATCCCATTTTTTCTCATTCAATCTTACACTTTAATTTAATTACTTTCAACAATTTATAAATTGATTGCATCGATTCCTTAAATAATAATATTTTGTAATTTAGCTAGTATGATGAAATTGTTGCATTATGCGAACAAAACGATTGATATTTGGCTAAAACTAATCATGTGAGCTATTGTTAAAATAAAGTTAAATGATGATTAAAAAAAAAAAGAAGAACAAATCAGATGTTGTTTGAAATTGCGTTTTAAACTGTGTTTGATGAAAAATTTAATTTTTTTATATTTTTTAAATTATTTTGATGGGTTAATATCAAAAATATTTTTTTAAAATAAAAAAAATATTATTTTAATATATTTTTAAATAAAAAATACTTTTAAAAAAACAAATCACCTCCTGTAAACATTAAATGAATGTGTTTTCTAGGTAGCAAAGGTGATGGCCACCTGCATGCAATATCTAATTAAATTGCATAAAAAGGAGAGAAGTACGTGGTAAACGTATAGGATAATGCATGAGTATTCAATGAATCTGATGAGGAGCCAAGATCCGGAGAGCTAGGGCAGGGTGCAAAAATTGAATTAATTTTCTGGAAAAGAGTCTTGGAACGTCCAAAGCGGCGTGTTACAATGACCAAACTTGATCTAGAACATGCGACTTCGCCGCTTTCTGTGCCCTGCATTTACTCTTGGACCTAATTTCTTCCTCTTCTGCCTCTGCCTCTGCCTCTGCCTCTGCCTCTTTCATGCCATTTAACTAGTGACAGCATTAGTCTTTGCTCATTTGAGAAAGAAAGAAAGAAAGAAAGAAAGAAAGATGGTAAATGGTGTTGAAGATTACCCGAAAAAGCATGTCCATCAACAGCAGCTCCACACCAGGTACAAGCTCAAGATGTTTGTGCTTGTAATACTAACCAACCTTCTCACTATGTACATCTTCACCAGCCCTTCTTTTAACTGGAAACCATTTCCATTGGGCTCAAAGAATCACATCTCTCTCCCTCTTGGGGACCCCACTACTCTATTGGATGAGCTTAGCGCTACTAAAGAGCAACTTGCCATCAGTCATTCTCTAATTGCTGAGTTCCACAAAAAGCTCAACTCTACCAACTTGTTTGTTGAAGCTCTTCTTACAGAGCTACGCAGCAGACATGATGAGGGATTGACTGAGAAAGAGAAAGGTAGCGATCCCATGAAACTATTGAATGTTGCTATGTCTGATGAAGTTATGCTAGTGGTAGGCCCTCACAAACTCCCACTAGGGTACTCACCAAGGATGGGATCCGACGAGGTTTATCCGCCAGTAGGTGGAGCGTGCTTAAGGTATCAAAAGGAATTAGCACAGTACATGACCTATGAAGTTGGAGGGGAATGTCCGGTGGATGATGTGTTTGCTCAGAGGTTGATGCTTAAGGGGTGTGAGCCTCTCCCTCGCCGTAGATGCCATCCTAAGTCCCCTGCCAACTATGTGGAGCCAACACCATTTCCAAAGAGTCTTTGGACCACACCACCAGACACCAGCATTATTTGGGATCCATATACTTGCAAAAGCTACAAGTGCCTCATTGAACGCAGAAAGGCACCTGGCTACTTCGACTGCAAGGACTGCTTCGACTTGGAGGGCAGGGAGAAGAGTAGATGGCTTCTCGACAATGGGGGGCTTGATTATGGCATCGATGAAGTCCTCAAAACAAGGCCTCAGGGGACTATCCGCATTGGATTTGACATAGGAGGCGGGAGTGGCACATTTGCGGCAAGAATGAAGGAAAGAAATGTAACCATCATCACCAGCTCCATGAATTTGGACGGTCCATTCAACAGCTTTATTGCGTCGAGGGGGTTGATCTCTATCCATGTTAGTGTTTCTCAGAGGCTTCCGTTCTTTGACAACACTCTAGACATAGTTCATTCGATGCATGTTCTGAGCAACTGGATTCCAGATGCGATGTTGGAATTCACACTCTATGATATATACAGAGTGTTGAGGCCAGGGGGACTCTTCTGGCTTGATCGCTTCTTCTGCCTGGGATCACAGCTGAATCAAACATACGTTCCAATGTTGGATCGTGTTGGATTCAGGAACCTAAGGTGGAACGCTGGCATGAAGCTTGATCGAGGGATTGACAAAAACGAGTGGTATTTCTCTGCCCTGTTGGAGAAACCAATGACCTGAGCAACAATTTTTAACACCATCAAATCAATGCAATGCACATGCATGCAGTTTAGGAAGTATTTAGTTTACAAATTTTATTTTTTTATTCAGTTTATACCTATGATTAGTATAAATAAGGTTGTCTAAATGAAATATTTTAGATGTTTCCCCATAGCTATGATAATCATGTAATAAACTCCGTTATTAAGCGTCATGATAATAATAATTATAAGATTCACAACTTAAAAGATTGGATACAGGACACAGAAAATGCTCATCATTTTACTCTCCTTTGATTCAAGTGAGATGTCGAATGAAGAGAAATAGATCAATAAGTTCAACTGGCATAAGTATAATTTCTAACATAATTAATGTAACTTTATATTCACCCAGGATTTCTTTCACCCAACATACAAAGGTTTTGCTAACTATATATTCACAAGTAGTTGACTCTTACAAATCTGATGCACCACACGCGGCAAACATCGCAAGAAAATATTCCAACACCCAGTACTGAAGCAACTTCTCATCTTTCCCAGCTAAACAATGCTCATCATGGTTCTAGACTCAAGATAACGAAAGCTCTTCTTCCTTCAAGGATGGTGGAAACTCGTCCTGGCTTGCTTCCTCAAAACTAGCTGAAGTGGATTCTGCTTCAGCATTGGGGTTTAAACCAGCAAGATGCAAGATATTCTCAATCTCTTTCACCACTTCACCCATTGTTGGCCTGTCACTTCCTTTCTCTTGTACACATTTCATTGCCAGATCCACTATCTGTTGGGTAATTCCAGAACTCAAACACACATCAATTTACGTGGTTCGGCAACTTGCCTACTCCATGGAGCTACTGGTTTGTATTAATCACTTCAAAGAAACAATACAAACAAAGAAGGAGGAGAAAACTCTTCTCAACTCAACTCTACTCACTCAAGCTCTCTCTGCTGCTCTCACTTTTCTTCTGTTCTCTCTGTGTTTTTCACACACTCACACGCAGCTCTTCACTGAGCTTATATGTATACAAGATGGGAGTAAAGGGGCATAAATCATGCCTTGATTTATGCCCACCGTTTGTGTCCTCCACCATGTGCCAAGTGGGAGATTAGGTATTCCCACTTGCATATGGTGGGACATTGTTTGTCTCCACTAACTAACAATCTCCCACTTGGAGACAAACAATGAAATCATCTTTTATCCTTGAAGACCAACTGAAGTTTTACACAACTTCAGTTTATCGAGTGTAACTCCTTTGGTTAACATGTCAGCTGGATTCTTGCTTCCACAGACCTTTTCTAGCAGTAGTTGCTCCTCATCTAGCAATTGTCGGATGAAGTGATATTTGATCTGAATATGCTTAGTCCTGGAGTGAAATGCTGGATTCTTGGCAAGGAAGATTGCACTCTGATTGTCGCTATACAAAGTACCCTTTCCATTCATCTTGCCCAATTCTTTCAGACAACTCTGCAGCCATACGATCTCTTTTGCAGATTCTGAGACTGCAACATATTCAGCTTCTGTTGTTGAAAGAGCGACGATCTTTTGCAAGGTAGAACTCCAGGAAACAGTAGTACCTCCTAGAGTATATACATATCCTGTAGTGCTCTTTCTGCTATCAACATCTCCTGCTAGATCAGCGTCTACAAAACCTTCAAGTTTCAAACCACCAGCTGTGAAGGTGAGACATGTCTCTGATGAACCTTTTAAGTATCTCATGATCCATTTCACCGCCTCCCAATGCTGCTTTCCAGGATTGCTCATATATCGGCTTACAACTCCCACTGCATGGGCAATGTCTGGTCTGGTACAGACCATAACATACATCAAAGAGCCGATAGCTGAGGCGTATGGAATCTTATCCATGTATCCACATTCTAGCTCAGTTTGTGGTGACTGGTCTTTGCTGAGCTTGAAATGATTCCCCAGAGGTGTATTTACTGGTTTAGCATTATCCATACTAAACCTGCTGAGAACCTTCTTGACATACTCTGTTTGTGAGAGCTTTAGTATGCCTTTATCTTTATCTCTGATGATTCTCATGCCAAGTATTTGTTTAGCAGCTCCCAGATCCTTCATTTCAAACTGTTTTGACAATTGTTGTTTTAGCTTGTCAATCTCCTCAATGCTAGATCCTGCAATCAACATATCATCCACATATAATAGTAGAATGATATAGGAGTTGTCAAAATGTTTGACATAGCAACAATGATCAGCCTGGCATCTTGTGTATCCCGAACTACACATGAAGTTATCAAACTTCTTGTACCACTGTCTTGGAGCTTGCTTCAAACCGTATAGGCTTTTCTTTAGCTTGCAGACTTGGTTGTCCTTTCCTTGTATTTCAAACCCCTCTGGTTGTTGCATGTAAATGTCTTCCTCCAATTCTCCATGAAGAAAGGCTGTTTTTACATCTGATTGTTCAAGATGTAAATTCTCTGCTGCTACTATCCCCAGAACAACTCTGATTGTTGTGAGCTTCACAACTAGAGAAAATATCTCAGAGTAGTCAATCCCTTTCTTTTGTTGAAACCCTTTTACAACAAGTCTTGCCTTGAACCGTTTGCTTCCGTCATGCTCAGTCTTTACTCTGTAAACCCACTTGTTTTGCAAAGCCTTCTTTCCTTCAGGCAGTGTGGTTAGCTCCCAAGTCTTGTTCTTCAGCAACGAACTCATCTCATCCTTCATGGCTAACTCCCACTTGCTTGAGTTTCCATCTTGTAAGGATTCTTCATAACTTAGTGGCTCACCACCATCTGTCAGCAAAATATAATTCAGTAGAAGTGTGAACCGTTGTGGGGGCTTTATAGTCTTTGAAGACCTGCAAACATAAACAATTGGTTCACTTGGCTCTGCATCGTCTTGGGTAGTGGTGGGTATAGATGTGCTTGAATCTTCTTGTAAAGACTCTTGAGTTTTGTTCTGCTCGGTAACATCGGGAAGGCCTTCTAATCTTATGAATTCAGATTTTTGTGGACTTGTATCTGAATCAGCCATATCTGTTTTTACACTTGATCAGTCTTTGTAGAAAACTTTCTCATTGAAGATCACGTTCCTGCTTCTGATAATCTTTATGTTCTGATCATCCCAGAACCGAAATCCAAATTCTTCATCTCCATAGCCAATGAAGAAACATTTCTTGGATTTGGCATCTAGCTTGTTGCGAGCATCAGAATCTATATGCACATAGGAAACACACCCAAAGACCTTTAAATGAGAGATTTGTACCTCTTTTCCTCTCCATACTTCCTCGGGCAATCTGAACTCCAAAGGAACTGATGGTCCACGGTTGATCAAGTAAACTGCAGTATGAACTGCGTCAGCCCAGAATGTTTGAGGTAGCCCTGAATGCAACCTCATGCTTCTAGCTCGTTCATTGATGGTCCGGTTCATTCTTTCAGCAATGTCATTCTGTTGTGGTGTGCCTGGAATGGTCTTTTCCATTCTGATACCATTAACAGCACAATACTCCTTGAAACCTCCATCAATGTATTCTCCTCCATTATCAGATCTTAAGCATTTCAACTTTAAACTTGATTCATTCTCAACCATAGCCTTCCACTTCTTGAATGTTTCGAACACATCAGATTTATTTTTCAGAAAGTAGACCCATACCTTTCTGCTGAAATCATCAATGAAAGTTACGTAATACCGAGAACCTCTAAGAGATGCCACTGGAGACGGTCCCCATAAATCTGTGTGCACTAGTTCTAGCTTTCTTGGTCTTAAGGCCCTGCCAACCTTTAAGAAACTAAGCTTCTTCTGTTTTCCAAGAACACAGCTTTCACAAATGTCTAGATCAACATTTTTAAGCTCTGGCAGTTTTCCCTTCGACTAAAGTATCTTCATCCCCTTTTGACTCATATGGCCGAGTCTACAGTGCCATAGCTGTGCTTGATCTTCTGCTTCAGTAGAGGCAATAATGTCTGCAAATCTTGTGGTCATATACAGGGTGCCGGTTTTCTTTCCACGAGCCAAAACCATTGCTCCCTTTGATACCTTCCACATACCTCCAGAAAAAAGGATTGAATGACCACTCTCATCAAGTTGTCCGATTGAGATCAGCTTCTTCTTTAGTCCAGGAACATGCCTTACATTTTGCAAGTTCCATGTAGATCCATTCATTATCTTGATCTGCACTTCTCCTATACCCACAATCTTCATTGGTTGTCCATCAGCCAGATAGACTACACCGTGATCTCCAGCAACATAGTTTTGCATCATCTCATGGTGTGGTGTACAGTTGAATGAAGCACCAGAATCAAGAATCCAATCATTAATTGGACTTTGTACAGCAAGAATCAAAGCGTCTTGCACCTAATCTGTGGTAGCGTTTGCAGAGTCAGCTTCAGGTTTTTTCGGTTTTGTGCAATTCCTCATGAAATGACCAGGTTTGCCACAATTCCAACATTCAACCTGCTTTCTGGGTCCGAACTTGCTTTTACTTCTGTATCTTGATTTGGATCTGCCTCTGGATAAACCTCTATCCTGTCTCCTCCCTCGAGTGTTAATGTTGAGAGCTGATCCTGAACTTGAACTTTCACCTAAGTCTTTCCTTCGCACTTCTTCAGCTAAAATCAAGTCTCGGATATCATCATATTTCAGTTTGGATTTTCCAGCTAAGTTGCTCACGACTGTCCTCATACCTTCCCAACTGCTTAGAAATGAAGCCAGTAAAATGAGTGCACGGATCTCATCATCAAACTCAATCTCTACAGATGACAATTGATTTGTGATAGTATTGAAGTTGTTGAGATGCTGTGTAACAGAGGTGCTTTCTGTCATCTTCAAGTTGAACAACTTCTTCATCAGGTGCACTTTGTTATTTGCTGAGGGCTTCTCATACATCCCAGACAGGGCTTCCATCAGTCTTGCAGTGGATCTTTCTTTTGTAACATTGTGAGCAACTCTTCTTGATAAAGATAACCGGATAATACCCAAAACTTGTCTATCAAGAAGCAACCAATCTTCTTCTGGCATATTTTCTGGTTTGCTCCCCAATAGAGGAAGATGAAGTTTCTTCCCATATAAATAGTCTTCAATTTGCATTTTCCAATATCCAAAATCTGATCCATCAAATTTTTCAATTCCCGCAGCCTTTATTTCATCTGCCATTTTTACTGTTTCTCCGATTTGAATTTGTCAAATCTGACCTTACAGATGTGTCCGGAACGGCCAAAACTATTGGAAACGACACTGAGATCACCCCAATCGAACTTCAGATGGCTCAGATTTTAACAATCAAAGTTTTGGATCAACGGACGGTGCAGATGAAGCCGCGTGTCAGGCCAGAATAGTGTCTGCGAAGCACTGGATCAAAACTCACTTTTGCTGACGTGTCCAGATGACGTGTCATCCACGTAGGCCACCAGGGACCCACTTTTACTGACGTGGCAAATGCACGCGTAATTTCGGCTGACGTGGCAGGTGATGACGTGTCTGATGACTGGTCTAATGACGTGGCGGATGACTGTGCAGGATTGCTGGCGTGGCTGCTGACTGGCTGCTGGCGTGGCGGATCAACCCGGTTCAGTTGCAAACAATCGGATAAAGACGACGCGTGGAGAGCGTGGCGCGACTGGTTGCGCCTGGGCAGTGCTGTCGTCGGCATGTGTTGGCGCGTGCTGGCATGCAGGACGTCGGTTGTTCGCCAGGTTTTCACCAGTGAATTCGTCTCTTCTTCCTCTACGCGATGGTAATGTCAAAAACACATTTTGAGAACTTTGATTTTTGAGTTTGGATCAAACACCCTCTTTTTCAAGAACAAGCTTTGATACCAGTTGTTGGGTAATTCCAGAACTCAAACACACATCAATTTACGTGGTTCGGCAACTTGCCTACTCCACGGAGCTACTGGTTTGTATTAATCACTTCAAAGAAACAATACAAAGAAAGGAGGAGGAGAAAACTCTTCTCAACTCAACTCTACTCACTCAAGCTCTCTCTGCTGCTCTCACTTTTCTTCTGTTCTCTCTGTGTTTTTCACACACTCACACGCAGCTCTTCACTGAGCTTATATGTATACAAGATGGGAGTAAAGGGGCATAAATCATGCCTTGATTTATGCCCACCGTTTGTGTCCTCCATCATGTGCCAAGTGGGAGATTAGGTATTCCCACTTGCATATGGTGGGACATTGTTTGTCTCCACTAACTAACACTATCTTGTCTAGACCTTTCGGCTTCGTGTCTAAACCAATGCTTGGGTCAAGAAGTTCATGAAGGCTATATAGATCTTTTTTTCTATCCAATGAGCTACTTACCTCCGCTACAAGGTATTTCCCTCGCTCTAAAGGCTTTCTTCCACTTACTAGTTCCATCAACACAACTCCAAAGCCATAGACATCACTCTTCTCAGTCAAGAGCAGGGTCTTCTGATATTCTGGATCTATATAACCCTAAGCAGAAAATATAGCAATCTTGTCAATTGTAACCCTTGATATTGGCTTTAATCATAGACCAGTAGGCGGCCTGCATATAATGAAACTAGATAGTCTTAAATTCTTGAAGTTTTGGAGGCACTGACCATTGTCCCTTTAACTTGAGTGGTAGCAAGAATAAGCTCACTATTGTCCATAGGCTTGGAAAGACCAAAATCACCAACTTTAGCATTTAAGCATTCATCCAGTAATATGTTGGCTGATTTTACGTCCCTGTGGATAATACGAGGGTTGACAAGCTCGTGCAAGTAGGCAAGACCTCTTGCTGCACCAAGAGCCACTTTAAGTCTCCTCCTCCAATCCAGCCAGATCCCGCTCAAACCTGCTTACATGAAAAGAGGGTATATAATGTTAGGTTTGGTTGCCATTGCATGTGCAGCAAATGGTTGGCACCAACCATTGACTATTGGCAGCCACCATTGTAGAATGAGCTGGAGTTTGCCAGCCACCAATGTTGACAACAAAGCAAGAAGAGCTGCCATGAAATGCCTATAAATAGAGGCATTATGTGAGAGCAAAATTGTGAGAGTTGTGAGAGTGAGGGAAAACATGAAGTGAAGAGAGAGAGGAGCTGCTGCCATGGGCAGCAGCCCTGCTGCCATATGCAGTTGAGTATGTGAGTTGAGAGAGTTGAGTGATCCTCCTCCATGTATTTATTGTATAATTTCTCTATCCCTAAATAATATAAACTCTCTCCCGTGGATGTAGGCGAATTTGCCGAACCACGTAAAATATTGTGTCAGTTTGCTTCCCCTCCGTTGAGCAACTATCAGTACATCACCGGTCAGAATTCCCAACAATTGGTATCAGAGCACATGGTTTAAAGGGGTGTTTGATTTTTGCTCAAAAATGAAAGTTGTCAAAATTATGTTTTGACCATACCACTGTGTAGAGGAGGAAGAGACGAAGCCACTGTTGAAAACCGCGTCGAAATCGGACGTCGGAAGCGAGGACACTGCCCACGCGTACAGACGCGCGCCACGCGTCACACGCGTCTTCTTCACCCGGATGAGCCGACCCGACCCGAATACCAGGTGACCCGACCCACGTGCAGACCCGGATAAGGATGATGTCAGCATGATGTAATTATGACATCAGCATGCACAGTCAGCATGTCATGTCAGCGACCAGTCAGCAGCCACGTCAGCAAAGTGGGACCCACATGCCACGTCATCAGTCGCGAGCCGGACTGAGCCGAGCCGAGCCGAAATGGAGCCGAGCCGAGCCGAATTGGAGCCGAGCCGAGCCGCGAGCCGAGGGACAGGATCCAGTGTAGCTGATCCTACGTGCAACCGGATCTGAGATTGAATCTGAGCCGTTGATCAGGCCAGAATTATTTTGATCAAATCTTAGCCGTCTGAAATGCGATTTGAATGATTTCAAACTTGTTTCCAGCTAATTTGATCATTCCGGATGCAATGGTATGGTCCGATCATTGAGATTTGAGACCAAAAGTATTGGTGGTGAATTATTAAAGAGAGATTGCCCGATCAGGAGGCATCTGAAGGTCATCATGGTGGACGTTGAAGAGAAGAAGAAGAAGGTGCACATGTTTACCCAATTACATGTGCTAAACTGCTAAGTGGAAATTGAGAATTTTAATTGCCTTGAGGGAAGGCAAAATTAGGACACTCTGGACACCCGATCATGTGGATAATTTGAGGTGAAGAGTGGAAATTGACGAAGACCAATCTTGACGAATCTAAGAACTGGTAGTCTCGCCAGATGTTGAGAAATCATGTATTAAACCAGTATATTCCAGATCACTTGTAAAGGAAAGCTGGGACAAAGCTAGCAAATGGTTGTATATACGGAAAGACAGTACGATGGATAGATACGGCCTAAGAAGTTCTGTCTAGGAGGTTGGGTTTTAAGCGGGACCAGTGTGACCCCTCCAATCTTTCCTGGGAACTTGCTTAGTGGAAGGATTATCCATACGGTACTATTTTTGTATATATAGTAGTTTGTAATGAAACGGTTGAAGACTAGCAAGACGACAGCACAAAGGAATAGTTGGGTTCCGTATGTTCAAGGATCTAATGCAGTGGTGATTTCTCCAATGAAGTTAGATTCGGTGACTGTGATTTCTCGAGGGAGAATTAATGAAGACCCTAATAATGGAAGAGAAATACAACAAGGGGATAAAGATTAGCACCTTATTTTGACTTGGACAGATGTTGTGACAGGATGAGCTGCTGTCAAACATAAGCAAGGAATAGGGAGAAATCTGGAGAACAGAAATTGCACGAGGGCACACGGAGATTGTGCAGGAGTACCCGTAGGATCCAACGAGGTAGTGTAATGAGACAACAGGTGCAAGGAGAAGAAGTGTTCCCAGATGAAGCTTAGAGCAGAGACTGTTAAAGTTTGTACAATAGGAAGTCTCTTATGCTCTTGATGAAGACAACAGGCGAAGACCTTTCCAATGCATGCAAGGATGGAAAGAGAGCTGTTGCAGAGGCACCTAATTGAGGGGGTGCAAACGCCTGTGATAAAAGGCGACCGCCTATGACGAAAGGCGAAGACACCAAAGAGAGTTGGTGTAGGTGGAGCTGTCAAGCAGAAAGGCATAGAAGCTCCAAACATAGAAATCGAGGTGGAGGATTGCGAGGAGTATACCGCAAGTTTCTCTTTCTATGTGATTAGTGGCAGCTATCTCTCCCATAATGCACATGGTGGTAGAGAATTCTGGAGCCACTTTGAAGCATCTCAGCTGAAGGAGGATGCGACCACCTATGAAAGGTGAAGACACCTTAGAGAGAAGGTGTGCGGGCCGTGATAGAAGCCCCAGTTCAGACTGCCGCATGGTGACGAGCGGAAACACCGAAGGAGAAGGTGTGTGGGCCACGATGTAAGCCCAGTTCAGAACGCCCCAGAGCCAATGTGATGGCTAGACATGAGTGGACAGGTGTATAGCCAATGAAGTGGCTATGATGAGTATGGAGACAAATGCAGAATTGACTTTCATGGATATTGCCCCCATGCTAAAGATCAATGAGCTAGAAGACATTTGCCTTGGACAATAAGTGTGTGACTTGTGGAGCATTAAGACGCGGCTGCTATGAAGGAGCAGAGGGCATGCGCAGGTTCCGGGAACGAGTTGACTCTTGTCAAGGTGGTGAGCTCGGTAATGGCATTGTAATACTCAGAGTATGAAGACATATATGGATCAACCTTTAATGGGCTGCCCCCATAGGTGAAGGTGGAGAGCTACCTGGACTCTTACGACTAAGAGCGAGAGACTCACGGAGAAGTAAGGCGTGGTTCCTAGGGTGGAACAGAGGGCAGGCGCAACTCCTGGATGAGTAGACTCTTGGAAGAGTGGTGAGCTCGTGATCATATTGAGATACTCAGATAATGACTGTCGCACTTGGAAATAAAAATTTCAGTTTGAGGGGGTGTTGTAAGCCTTGATGTAAGGCTTGATGAATCATTTCGGACCGAGCATGGTTGATACGCTCGAAGGGGAATGTTGTGTTCCAGAGACAAGTGTTAACACTCTTCAGATGTGAAGTGGCAGACCATCTGGTTGTAGTGATCCTTTTGTGTGAGAAAAGGTGTGCTTTGGTAACTCTGATGATTGAAAGGTTTGGCGAGTACCTGTAAACTCGGCCACAGACGCTCTCAGAATGGTAAGCTTGGAAGAGCTGCAAGATGCAAGCCTGTGCTGAAGAAGCAAGAGGATAGTTGCCCCACATGAATGGCAAATGGGGTGATTGTTAGGTTTGGTTGCCATTGCATGTGCAGCAAATGGTTGGCACCAACCATTGACTATTGGCAGCCACCATTGTAGAATGAGCTGGAGTTTGCCAGCCACCAATGTTGACAACAAAGCAAGAAGAGCTGCCATGAAATGCCTATAAATAGAGGCATTATGTGAGAGCAAAATTGTGAGAGTTGTGAGAGTGAGGGAAAACATGAAGTGAAGAGAGAGAGGAGCTGCTGCCATGGGCAGCAGCCCTGCTGCCATATGCAGCTGAGTGTGTGAGTTGAGAGAGTTGAGTGATCCTCCTCCATATATTTATTGTATCCTTTCTCTATCCCTAAATAATATAAACTCTCTCCCGTGGATGTAGGCGAATTTGCCGAACCACGTAAAATATTGTGTCAGTTTGCTTCCCCTCCGTTGAGCAACTATCAGTACATCACCGGTCGGAATTCCCAACATATAATTGTGTAAACTTACTACAACTATAGAATGCGTGTGCTTATTTTCGGAAGAAAGGCACCAAAGGGTTGTCATGGAAAACTCAATGCTTGTAAGATTCAAAGGTTCCATGTGCAATACCTGATAGGCTGTCCCTGAGACTACCATTGCGAACAAACTCATAAATTAGCATCTGTTCACCCCTCTCAAAGCAAAACCCAACAAGGTTTACAACATTTTTATGATGAACTCTCGATAAAACTTCTATCTCTGCGTTGAATTCAAGCCCACCTTGCACCGATCCTTGTCGACATCGTTTGATGGCAATCAGTTGTCCAGTAGGAAGCATCCCTCTATAAACCTGTACACAAAAATGTTGCAAGATTACTTTCAAATGCTCATTCTTCAGGTTTGGTATTCCATGCCAGCTCAGAAGTTAGAGAGTTTGAAGGCAAATTGCAACCAGCAACACCCACAATTATTGTTTATGCAAATGAAACCACCATGGCAGGACATGAAAAGACGGAGAGACTTGCCATTCCGTAACCCCCTGATCCAATATGATTGGCTTCCGAGAAATTATTGGTGCTCTTCGTAATCTCATCAAAAGAGAAGCATCTGGCTCCCTTCAACTGAGGAACTCTGTCACTGTTCTTTAAATCCAAGTATGCTGCAATTTGGCAAAAGAAAGAAAAAGAAATAAACCCGCAATTTTCGATGATGAACGGAAAAATATCAGGTCTAAAAATTAGAACGTTAAAGTACCAAAATGATTCTTCATTTCACTTGCTCTTTCTCTTCTTTTTTTCTGACGATAAGCATATACCCCTGCAAGAAGCAATAGTAGCAGGAAAGAGGCTCCTCCAGCCGCAGCCCCAATGATACTTCCAGTGCTTGAAAACTTGTTTGGTACCGTGGGTTCTCCTGCATGAAAAAGAGGGAGGGAGGGAGAGGGATGGGTCATCAGAAGAAAGAAAGATCAATGTAAGCAAATATTTCTCACTTGTGCATGAAATTGAAATTACCAGAAAAGTATGGATATGCAGCACCCTGAAAATATGAAGGTCCAAAGATATCTGGATTTTCAATAGTCTGAAGGTTTAGCACAAATCCAATTTCAGAAATCGTAGTCGTGCTAAAATGATTTTGGCCCGAAGGAAACACAGATACTTTCAATTCAAGATACCCCAACGAATCATTTGTTGAACAATTTACATAAACTGAATCCACAGAAAGGTTAAAGTTCTTAAAGGAATGCATCAGAGACTCTTCTACCAGACGTAGATAACAAGTTGCGTTTCTTGACTCTAAAAATGGAGGTCTGAAGAATAGTACTCCTGTGTACGCATAAGAGAATTTGCTGTTGGGACTGGAAATCTGATCTGAAATGCAGGGAGGAGAAACGAAGAATTGGCTTGATGAACTGTGCAGTAATGTTCTGTTGCTTCTGTACGCTCACAAACTGGGTTACCCACAAGTCTGCAAAATTTAACACATAAAACACTCTTACGCAGGCAAGTAGCATAGCACATCTCCTAAGGATTTAACTTTTCACACTACTAACATGACAAGGTTTCAGTCAGATCTTCAGACTTTTGAATGATCTGTGTAATTTTACAATATCTGAGAGGGACTGTTGTAATTCATCCCACAATAAGAAGAAGAAGAATGCCTCTTACATTACATCCACGTTATTCCTCTGTTCTGGTGTTTCTGAATAGGATGAAATGAGATTGTTTCGCATATCAATGGCTTCCAGCTGGCTGCTAGAGCTTGTTGCAATATCCAATGTGCCACTGAACTGGTTGTTCCTTAGAATCCTGTAACCATTTGTGAATTTAGATATCCATCAGTTTCCATGAGATGAAAGAATCTATCAATATCCATGAAGTTGATTGCTATGGTACTAAAGAAACAAGGGGAAGGATACTCACAAAGTCTGTAAACTAGGAAGATCGAAGAGGGTAGGAGGAATCCGACCTTCTAGTCCAGTGTTTTCCATCATTCTGTTATTCACAGGAAGGGAAGAAGGCTTCACTATGTTGACAGCGTGAAAAATCATAAATTGTAAACTTTTATACACAGGAATGCATAGTCAATAAGAGGTTCCATGGACAAAAATGTCTCTGTCAAAAAACCAATAACTGCTTCATATAACACTTACTAAACATGGAGACAATTATAATCTAGCATGTAAAGTCATGATGCCTGAGCAAAATATTAAGGACTAATTACAAAGTGGGATGGTGGAAAGGGTTTGTGATTCTTGAAAGAAAACAGTCTACTTAAGGCTTCATTGAGTTGGTCGAGTGTGTGTGATGACAGAGAGAAAAGGAGGGAGGAAGGGAGACATACAGTGTTGTCAAAGCCCGTAAGTTTAAGAATAACAACGGAAAATCTGAAGCGTCAAAACTATTATTGCTCAGGTCCCTGCAGAAAAGATTTTGGTTAAAGTAGGCATTTGGAGAAAAATTGAATTGTATTTCATACTGAGATACCTAACAACGTTAATAGACTGGAAATCTTACAAGTAGCTGAGATAAGCCATGCCAGTGAGATTAGGAACAGGCCCAGTAAATTTATTGTTGAACAAAATCCTGAAATTTATCAGCAAAAGCACTCTTAACAGAGTGAGAATTCGCACAAAAGACTTAACAAACAAGCCAAACCATTGTGATATCTTTACTGGCAATGTCGTTTTCTGAATACTTACAACGTCGTCACATTGGTAAGATTGTTGAGGTTTGAAGGGACAGATCCAGTTAATGAGTTCCCTTCAAAGCGTCTGCAACAAAGATAAGGCATTCAATACAAACTAGATCAGTGTAGAATCACTTCAGTTTGTCATGTAGATGCTTACATAGCCTCCAAAGTCTGCACAAGTCCAAGGGTAGAAGGAATGCTTCCCGTGAGATTATTGTCATGCAAAAGCCTGCACAGAAGTAATGTATATGATGTATATAGGTGGTTCTAATTGATCAGATATGGATTTATTAAAATTGTAAACCTTTTAAAGAAATATTGTTTTCTTTTAAATTAAATTAAAATTCCACTTCCTATTTTCTCCCCTATTCCATTGGTGAAGTAGTTTGACTTCAACATCCAAAGCATTTACAAACTTACACATGAATGAGAGTCATGTCTGATCTGAAAAGTTCTTCCGGGATTGTGCCTGAGAACCGATTCCTTCCTAGATGACTGAATAATTTTCAGACCAGCATAAACAGATGTCAATAAAGCCGAAGCAAGAGAGCACAAATCAGCTGGACATACAAGGAAATTTGATGCCGGAAGTGTACCGCTCAAACCCGTGTTGTACGATAGATTCCTATAACCAGACACTGTTAATGAGCAAGGAATCCTTGGAATGGAAAACAATCACTATGTTCATATATTAAGAAAAAGGATGAAAGGAGCTCTGGGAATGAGGCCTTTTCTCAATAGGTGCCTCATGCCTTGAGATCCGGATGCTAGAGCAGCCCAGTCTAGACATCTGGAAAGCCAAAGAGTATCGTAGCACTACATCATTTATTATGTGAAGTGAAACTCAAGACTTACAGAACCTCCAATTCTGACAAGGAGGAGATGTCTCCAGGCAGCTCACCCGTCAATCCCTCAGCTGCCAACGTTCTGCAGTTGAAAATAGTCAGCTAATCTCGAAACTTGGAGAAGGAAGAAAGTGTGAGGCTTAATTAACATTAGAAGCTGAACAACTGCCAATAACTTACATCCAAGTCACACGTGAATTGTAACATGAAATGCCTTCCCATTTGCCTCCACAGGGATCTGCACCCACCCAATTACGTGGTGTGTTTTTCCAGGCATCCATGAGCATACTCATTACTGTAACTGCATCAGGAATGGGACAGAACAATAAAAAAGTTCCATGATTCAATCACCATCAGAGTTGTCTAGTTACATGGAGTATGGAGGATCCATTAAAGCTAGCAAAGAACTCTACTAAATCTAATCTAGCCTCGAACTTTAATGAGTGATTTTTGGCCCAAGTGCAGGCAATTCAGAATATTCATTCTGCAGTGCATCTATAAAGTTAAGAAGACCCTTAAGCCCTTGATTCTGATTAGCATAAAAAGCTACATCCTACATGAGACATGGCTCAAAAACTCTTTGTAGTAAATGGGGAATGTTAATTTATTGAACTTACAATCATCACCATAGGTCTCTGTATAAATCTGAAAGGAAGCAACCAGCAAAAACGTGAGAACTTTGGGACACATTTCTCAAAAGAATTGCGAAGCTCTTTGTTATGAGTGTTGCATAACTCCAAAACCCTTTAATAGCAGAAATGATCTAGAAGAATAACTCTTAATATGATAAAACGTGGAAGAAAGATCTTTACATATCCCCATCGTTTACTTATCTCAAGATTTATATCGTGAAAGGACATGAATGGGACATTTTTGTTGGTATGAATCACATACTAAATACAAAGACAATTGACCTCCCATCTCTAGTCATTTTCAAGTTCACAGTCAATATGAAACTCTATGACTCCTAAAAATACAAGTAGAGAAACAATTTATGAGTTTCATTCTACTAGATACCGTAGGTGATAAGAATGAGTTGTGAGAGTGATAGAAGAACCCACCAAATGGTCATGATTGTCTGCTAAAGTCATTATTGAAGCGATCAATACAAAAAGTTATCAATTGTTAATGAGATGTGTAGATGATTTTACTAAGTCTACTAATTAGACAAGTAGAAAGAAATGCATTTGACAGTTGGAGTTTGGCTCTTTTAATGATTCAATTGCTAAACTTTAAAACTATTTATGGATTAAGAGGACAGAGTTAAATCCAAGAAGAGATACAATCACACTGAACAACTAGTAGGACAGAAAAGCTCATAATTTTTTATGTAAATGTTGGATTGGACTCGAATTTACGTACCGAGAAGGATTTGCGGGCCTAGTTATATAAGTAGTCGTTCAAATTAGGCTCAAAATATATTCTTTGATTCGGTTTTGTTATTTTTTCATATTTCCAGTTTAATTTAGATTTTATATTGTTTTTTTTTTATCCTATTTGATTTAAGATTCTAATTTTGGTCAGTCAAGAGATAAGAGACAAAGAAAACTCCACAAAATATTCGAATTCACTCGTGGAAAGAATGCTTGCATCAGTCCCGTGCTGATTTGCTTGGCCAATCAGCACTGTAACCTGATTTGTTAGAGGAATATATCCAAGATCGACGGAGAACGTGTTGCAAATTAATATGTTTATGGACTAGACAGATAAGCTCGGGCTGGAAAAAGAAGTTCTAAAGAATCATAAATGTATCAAACATGAATGAGGTTTATTTTAAATTAGAGCAAAATATTAGAGCTTTTGTCTATTTCTCTACAATTTAAAGTCTGCAACCTTAGGGTTTGAAAATCTTAATCTTTATCTGTGCAATATGATTTGTCAACCTCAACCCTAGTGCAACAATAATATTGGGAAAAAAGTATTGAAAATGCCAATTTGATTATTACTTGACTTGCTGCTGCCATTGTTATTAACAAGCAGTCCGTTGCTACGGAGACAAAAACTTGTCTATCTGACAACAGTAGAAAATGATTCATGAAGATATCAGAATTTCTTCCAAACGAATCATTCCTTGTAATTGCAAACACATGGGTCCCCTCCTCTCCATGAATGCTTACAACAAATCATTCTCTTAGACTTGACAGCGCCTGACCTAATCTTGATCCGTGGGGAAGACGGCACTGCAGTTTCTCAGATGATGCCAACAATTAGGACAGCACACAAGAAAGGTAAACCCAAGAAACCAGAGATTTAACTGTACTCCTCATTAGCAGTATCATAAAAGGCAAAAAGGTCGTGAAGAAAATGAAAATAGTTGAAACAGTCAACAGCATTCTTAACCACAACAGCAGTTCATTTTGTCCTCTAATGTTATGAGAGAGAATCGTTGTAATTCTTCTACTATCTTTAATATTATTAATAATAATTGAAATTAAAGGGTTCAAGCTCTCATCCCTTTCCATTACATATTATAGTTTTCAGCTCCGGTTGGGTACCGAATCAATTGTTCTTATTAAAATAGTATCACTTCATTCTTAAAAAAACATTTCTCAGTATATATTGATTGAACCGAGTTTAACTGGATCAACCAAATCGATCAAGTCAACTGGGTTTTTCTGATTCAACTTAAAACTCAACCCATATCAAGCTCTATATATATCATAGGTTTTCTAGATTACTCTTCCGACCAGAGTTAATAGCTATAATATATATCATTCTAAAATGTTTGTTTATTCCGACTAAGGTTTTCTTGTTCAGCCTCTCACAGTTCATTGTGGATTCAATACAGTTTACTGTAACTGCATCAGGAATGGGGCAGAACAATAAAAGATTTCCATTAAAGCTAACAAAGATCCGCGAACTGTAATGAGTGATTTTTGGCCCAAGTGCAGGCAATTCAGAATATTTCGGATACTGGACGTGATAAGAATGAGTTGTGAGAGTGATAGAAGAACCCACCAAGTGGTTTCTTGCATATAGTAAACGTTGATTCTAATAATAAGCATCCACTCTGATTGCATCTGCATACACATACAGAATACAGAGAGTATTTCGACATTTCCTAGAAGTAACAGGGGTCATGATTGTCTGCTAAAGTCATTTTTGAAGCAATCAATACAAGGAGTTATCGATTGTCAACGAGATGTGTAAATGATTTTACCAAGTCTAAAAATTAGACAAGTAGAAATAAATGCATTTGACAGTTGGAGTTTGGCTCATTTAATGATTTTGATTTTTCGAGTTCGGCACAGTTGGAGTGTGCTACAAAGTGAAAACAACACAAGAGAAATGCAACTCGTACTCTCAAGTAAGAAGTATCACTGAAACATTTGCCAAGCCAAGCTCATACCAAGGATTCTCATGAGCTCACTCATATATAGTGGCTCTACCTTTGAAACTGGGAAGTCCCCACTGTAATCGAAGGCATCCTTGCTATAAATGTATGGACGTTTAGTACTTCCCTTGCTTGTATCGTCATAGTTGTTTGCTAGTCATTTAAATTGACAGAAATAAATTTTTGTCAGTCAAGAGATCAGAGCCAAAGAAAATTCAACAAAATATTTGAACTCACTCGTGGAAAGAATGCTTGCATCAGTCCCGCGCTGATTTGCTTGACCAATCAGAATTTTTACCTGATTTGTTAGTCAGAGGAATATATATATCCTAGAATGATGGGGGTAACTGGTTGCAAATATGTTTATAGACCAAATAGATAAGGTTAGATATAAATACATATCACCTCAAAATTCGGATAAAAAAAATATATATGTGATTTTGTTTGCGTTCGTAGATTTTCTAGTAGTAAAATTATCTATTAGTTAAATGATTCAAGAACCTTGTCATAACCTAATTTTTTACTCTTTTATTTAATTTTTTTATGTTATTTATTTATTTATTGATTTTTACAATATTTCCTAAAAAAATAAAAAAAATTGTTGATGAAAAACAAATAAAAAGTTCAATAAATGAAGAATGAATTAAAATGTGAGTTAAGGCAACATGATTGGAAGTTTAGAGATTAATTAAACTCTTGACTACTTTAATTAATAAATCAAGGGTTTAATTGAAGAATTGATAAGTTTTGAGACTTAATTGAGTTGGGAATTAATTTAATTAATCAAATCAAGGGTTTAATTAGAGAATTGATAAGTTTTGAGGCTTAATGGAGCTTAGGATTAATTTAATTAATGAAATCAAGGGCTTAATTGAAAAACTATCAAAGTTTGGGATTAATTGCGGTCAAAATTGCAACAGATTGAAGTCCAAGGACTAGCTTATAAAAGGCACTGAAATGCAAGTATCCAATTACATTTTAACCAGGGCCTTGATTGCAAAATTACAAGAATTCCAAGGACCAAATTTAAAGCAGCCTTTGGAATTGGAAAACGAAGTCGTTTTGGCAAGCAACTGTTCGTCGTCTTCTTCCTCGGTAACGGCTCCGGTATTGAAGGCCGAGACATTTCTCCATTGAATGCAGCACCCCACGGCCATTACTGCCGGTCGTTACCAGCGCCGATCGATCTCTGACTCTATAAAAAGCCGGGTAAAGGCAACCTGGCGAGAGGGGGGAAGACTGAGAGAGAGGAGGCAGAACAGAAACGAAAGGGGAGGAGAAACAGAACCAGGGGAAAGTTTTGGTCCATTCAACCAGCAGCCCCTCGTGCTTTTACCACCACCGTCTTCATCCTAAACGGAGAAGACTGGACAGAGCAACAGAAGAGGGAGAACAGAGGGGGAAGGAAGAGGACCGAACGGACAGAACAGGTGAGAGCTAGAGAGAGACGGACATGGACAGAGGAAGCCAGTAAAGGGAAGGAATTAAAGACAGAGGAACACAAAAAAAAACAGCAAAAAGTAAAGGAAAACGAGAATCAGAGACATAGTAAAGCAGAGGAGAGGAGAACAGCCGACCACCACGCTTCAGTTATCATCTCCGTTCCTGCGTCGAGGTAAGCCCCGCTTCTTTTGCATTTTAATTCACTGCTATAGTAGCAGCGAATTATAATTCACTTGCAACTGTATAATTTATTGGGCAGGCAACGCACGCCTGCCATCCAGCCGGGTCAGTGGTCTAGACCAGTGACCCGGCCGAGTCAGCTGGATCAAGCCCAGTTAACATGAGCTGAGCTAAAGCCAGACCCAAAAAATATAAAAGTATATAAAAATAAATAAATAAAAATAAAAATTATGCATGCATTAATTAGAAATAAAAAAATAAAATGTGTTTTGATTGATTTTATTCACTAATATGAGAATAAATAAAATAATTTTATTTTTTATTTTTTTAGTTACAAATACTTAACCATGTCAAAGTTGAGATTGTTCGTAGTGGAATATTTACCAATATCAAAGTTAAAATTATTCATATTAGAATTTTTACCAACGCCAAACTTTGAATTATTTCATAGTGGAATATTTATCAACGCCAGAGTTGGAAGTATCTGTAATTAAATATTCACTAACGCCGGAGTCAGAAATATTATCGGTGAACCGTCATAACACAAATCAACAAAAATTTTAGCAATTTAAGATAAGACTAGCAATGCAGCTTTCCTCATATAAGGTGCGCTAGGAGTGCTAATACCTTTTCTAATCACAACCAGTCTAGTACCATAGAATCTCTATCGACTAGTTAGGGTTTCTAGTGACCATAATATTAAGTGACGATTCCTTAAATAATATTTTTTTTTCCATAAAAAAATAAGATGTCAGATATCTACTTTTTTTCCATCAAGATAATAAATTTTTAAAGTCACCGCGATAACAAAAATGTAGACATAAAGAAAAATATTGAATACCTTTCGTTTATATATATACATATATATATATCAACTTTTCTGTTGCTTTATTAAGAATTCAGAAAGTAATTAAAAAAAATATTAACCAACCAACTGAACATAATTAATATAAGAGCACACAGGATTTCTTTCACCCAAAATACAAAGGTTTTGCTCTTAAAAATCTGATGCTCCACACGCGGCAAACATCGCAAGAAAATATTGAAACACCCAGAACTGAAGCAACTTCTCAGCTTTCCCAGCTAAACAATGCTCATCATGGTTCTAGACTCAAGATAATGAAAGCTCTTCTTCCTTCAAGGATGGTGGAAACTCGTCCTGGCTTGCTTCCTCAAAACTAGCTGAAGTGGATTCTGCTTCAGCATTGGGGTTTAAACCAGCAAGATGCAAGATATTCTCAATCTCTTTCACCACTTCACCCATTGTTGGCCTGTCACTTCCTTTCTCTTGTACACATTTCATTGCCAGATCCACTATCTTGTCTAGACCTTTCGGCTTCGTGTCTAAACCAATGCTTGGGTCAAGAAGTTCATGAAGGCTATATAGATCTTTTTTTCTATCCAATGAGCTACTTACCTCCGCTACAAGGTATTTCCCTCGCTCTAAAGGCTTTCTTCCACTTACTAGTTCCAGCAACACAACTCCAAAGCCATAGACATCACTCTTCTCAGTCAAGAGCAGGGTCTTCTGATATTCTGGATCTATATAACCCTAAGCAGAAAATATAGTAATCTTGTCAATTGTAACCCTTGATATTGGCTTTAATCATAGACCAGTAGGCGGCCTGCATATAATGAAACTAGATAGTCTTAAATTCTTGAAGTTTTGGAGGCACTGACCATTGTCCCTTTAACTTGAGTGGTAGCAAGAATAAGCTCACTATTGTCCATAGGCTTGGAAAGACCAAAATCACCAACTTTAGCATTTAAGCATTCATCCAGTAATATGTTGGCTGATTTTACGTCCCTGTGGATAATACGAGGGTTGACAAGCTCGTGCAAGTAGGCAAGACCTCTTGCTGCACCAAGAGCCACTTTAAGTCTCCTCCTCCAATCCAGCCAGATCCCGCTCAAACCTGCTTACATGAGAAGAGGGTATATAATTGTGTAGACTTACTACAACTATAGAATGCGTGTGCTTATTTTCGGAAGAAAGGCACCAAAGGGTTGTCATGGAAAACTCAATGCTTGTAAGATTCAAAGGTTCCATGTGCAATACCTGATAGGCTGTCCCTGAGACTACCATTGCGAACAAACTCATAAATTAGCATCTGTTCACCCCTCTCAAAGCAAAACCCAACAAGGTTTACAACATTTTTATGATGAACTCTCGATAAAACTTCTATCTCTGCGTTGAATTCAAGCCCACCTTGCACCGATCCTTGTCGACATCGTTTGATGGCAATCAGTTGTCCAGTAGGAAGCATCCCTCTATAAACCTGTACACAAAAATGTTGCAAGATTACTTTCAAATGCTCATTCTTCAGGTTTGGTATTCCATGCCAGCTCAGAAGTTAGAGAGTTTGAAGGCAAATTGCAACCAGCAACACCCACAATTATTGTTTATGCAAATGAAACCACCATGGCAGGACATGAAAAGAGGGAGAGACTTGCCATTCCGTAACCCCCTGATCCAATATGATTGGCTTCCGAGAAATTATTGGTGCTCTTCGTAATCTCATCAAAAGAGAAGCATCTGGCTCCCTTCAACTGAGGAACTCTGTCACTGTTCTTTAAATCCAAGTATGCTGCAATTTGGCAAAAGAAAGAAAAAGAAATAAACCCGCAATTTTCGATGATGAACGGAAAAATATCAGGTCTAAAAATTAGAACGTTAAAGTACCAAAATGATTCTTCATTTCACTTGCTCTTTCTCTTCTTTTTTTCTGACGATAAGCATATACCCCTGCAAGAAGCAATAGTAGCAGGAAAGAGGCTCCTCCAGCCGCAGCCCCAATGATACTTCCAGTGCTTGAAAACTTGTTTGGTACCGTGGGTTCTCCTGCATGAAAAAGAGGGAGGGAGGGAGAGGGATGGGTCATCAGAAGAAAGAAAGATCAATGTAAGCAAATATTTCTCACTTGTGCATGAAATTGAAATTACCAGAAAAGTATGGATATGCAGCACCCTGAAAATATGAAGGTCCAAAGATATCTGGATTTTCAATAGTCTGAAGGTTTAGCACAAATCCAATTTCAGAAATCGTAGTCGTGCTAAAATGATTTTGGCCCGAAGGAAACACAGATACTTTCAATTCAAGATACCCCAACGAATCATTTGTTGAACAATTTACATAAACTGAATCCACAGAAAGGTTAAAGTTCTTAAAGGAATGCATCAGAGACTCTTCTACCAGACGTAGATAACAAGTTGCGTTTCTTGACTCTAAAAATGGAGGTCTGAAGAATAGTACTCCTGTGTACGGATACGTGAATTTGCTGTTGGGACTGGAAATCTGATCTGAAATGCAGTGATGAACTGTGCAGCGATGTTTTGTTGCTTCTGTAAGCTCACAAACTGGGTTACCCACAAGTCTGCAAAATTTAACACATAAAACACTCTTACGCAGGCATGTAGCATAGCACATCTCCTCAGGATTTAACTTTTCACACTACTAACATGACAAGGTTTCAGTCAGATCTTAAGACTTTTGAATGACCTGTGTAATTTTACAATATCTGAGAGGGACTGTTGTAATTCATCCCACAATAAGAAGAAGAAGAATGCCTCTTACATTACATCCACGTTATTCCTTCGTTCTGGTGTTTCTGAATAGAATGAAATGAGATTGTTTCGCATATCAATGACTTTCAGTTGGCTGCTAGAGCTTCTTGCAATATCCAATGTGCCACTGAGCTGGTTGTTCCTTAGAATCCTGTAACCATTTGTGAATTTAGATAGCCATCAGTTTCCATGAGATGAAAGAATCTATCAATATCCATGAAGTTGACTGCTATGGTACTAAAGAAACAAGGGGAAGGATGCTCACAAAGTCTGTAAATTAGGAAGATCGAAGAGGGTAGGAGGAATCTGACCTTCAAGTCCAGTGTTTTCCATCATTCTGTTATTCACAGGAAGGGAAGAAGACTTCACCATGTTGACAGCGTGAAAAATCATGAATTGTAAACTTTTATACTCAGGGATGCATAGTCAATAAGAGGTTCCATTGACAAAAATGTCTATGTCAAAAAACCAATGATTGCTTCATATTATTGAAGTTGGATTCAGGGTAATTGAATTTAGAGTTTGTAAGAGTTTTAATATTAGTTAAAGAATGAATCCTAGTTAAAGGATGAAGAAGGATTTATAATAAATTAGTTTATTAGAATTATTGTTTAATTAGAATGTTAAATTCCTTATAAGATTAGGATTTCATTTGAGTTGTTTAATTCTTTAATTATTTAGAACATGAGGTTTATAAATAGACTTGTAATCATAAACATAATATGAGATATAAAAAAGAGTAAAAAAGGTGATTTTTTTGAAAAAACTCTTAATAAAATATGATTTCTCTCATTCTTTTTTCTTATTTTTTAACTTTGTTCTTGTGTTTGTTCTTATAAATTAGCTACCACACCCTATCCTTCTTTTCCAATATAACACTTACTAAACATGGAGACAATTATAATCTAGCATGTAAAGTCATGATGCCTGAGCAAAATTTTAAGGGCTAATTGCAAAGTGGGATGGTGGAAAGGGTTTGTGATTCTTGAAAGGAAACAGGCTTCATTGAGTTGGTCGAGTGTGTGTGATGACAGAGAGAAAAGGAGGGAGGGAGGGAGACATACAGTGTTGTCAAAGCCCGTAAGTTTGAGAATGACAACGGAATATCTGAAGCGTTAAAACTATTATTGCTCAGGTCCCTGCAGAAACGATTTTTGGTCAAAGTAGGCATTTGGAGAAAAATTGAATTGTATTTCATACTGAGATACCTAACAACGTTAATAGACTGGAAATCTTACAAGTAGCTGAGATAAGCCATGCCAGTGAGATTAGGAACAGGCCCAGTAAATTTATTGTTGGACAAAATCCTGAAATTTATCAGCAAAAACACTCTTAACAGAGTGAGAATTCGCACAAAAGACTTAACAAACTAGCCAAACCATTGTGATATCTTTACTGGCAATCAGGGGCGGAGTTAGAATTATTTATTAGGGGAGGCCATAATTAATATAATAAAATATAATATTTATTTTATTTTATTATACATGAGTTATAAAAAAACATATATAATTTAGTTTTATTCAAATAATTACTATAAACATATAATGATCTTTGTATAAGGTAAAAGGTTCGAAGAAATACCAAATTAAGTCAAAGCAACGAAGTTAATTTCATTTTTATAATATATTCATCAATTTAATGTTGTTAGTCTTTATATCTATCAAATATAAACATACAAAGTATATAAGAAACATTAGCTAAAACGAAGTATTATTTTTGTTCAATAAACTTTGAAATAAAGCAAAAAATAATAAAGAACTATTCTCACTAATCAACGCGGGTTCTTTGTAAACTGAGGCGCTTTGGAGTTGCTCAATCATAACTTTAACATTACACATTGGAGTTGGTTCATTAGGCTGCGAGTTATCAATTTTTTTTTTGAAAAAAAAATCAAATTCTTCTTATTTTGTTCATGGTTCAACCTAAAATCAAAACATATATCGTGAGAAAAAATTGATAATTTTGGTGATTCTGCTAAAAACAAAACATAAAAAAATCAAAGTATAATAAAAACAAACTAATAAAATATATCTAATTAATTAAAAAAACACTATAACAAGAATTCAAAAACAATTGGTAAAATTAGCAGATCTAAGAAAAAAATGAAGCAAAAATGATAGAATTATATAAAAAAACCTCATCAAATTATTAACAAACATCTCAAAATAAAATAAAAATAGATTTAAAATTTAAATTACTTTGTTTTGTTTGATGAAAAATAAATTAATTGATGGCTCTGCTTCAATCTTTTCGTTGAAAATTTTTATTTATGATTTTTATTTATATTTTTGTTTTTTATCGGCTGCAGAATTTATTGCGCAAAGTAATGATTATATATTTACAGGATTTATATTAGGGCTATGTAAATTAATTTTTTAAAAAATCAAATTGAAAAAACACACTTAATTACAGTAAAAAAAACTCACCTTTGTAAAATAAAAAACCTCATCCACACTTAATTACCTAATAATATATATATATATTATTACTGTAATTATGTAATTAAGTGTGATTTATATATATATTACAGGGGCGGAACATTTAGGGGGGGCCCGGGCCCCTGCTTGCCCCCCCTTCCTTCCGCCCCTGCTGGCAATGTCGTTTTCTGTATACTTACAACGTCTTCACAGTGGTAAGATTGTTGAGGTTTGGAGGGACAGGTCCAGTTAATGAATTCCCTTCAAAACGTCTGCAACAAAGATAAGGCATTCAATACAAACTAGATCAGTGTAGATTAATCACTTCAGTTTGCCATGTAGATGCTTACACAGCCTCCAAAGTCTGCACAAGTCCAAGGGTAGAAGGAATGCTTCCCGTGAGATTATTGTCATGCAAAAGCCTGCACAGAAGTAATGTATATGATGTATATAGAATTGTAAACCTTTTAAAGAAGCACATTAAATTAAAAAGAATATTGTTTTCTTTTAAATTAAATTAAAATCCCACTTCCTATTTTCTCCCCTATTCCATTGGTGAAGTAGTTTGACTTCAACATCCAAAGCAAATACAAACTTACACATGAATGAGAGTCATGTTTGATCTGAAAAGCTCTTTCGGGATTGTGCCTGAGAGCTGATTCCCTCCTAGATGACTGAATAATTTTCAGACCAGCATAAACAGATGTCAATAACGCCGAAGCAAGAGAGCACACTAATCAGCACAAAGAGATTTGACATACAAGTGGTTTGCATTAACTAGCATATCAAGACCAGATGTAGTTCCACTGGAGACAGGGATGGCTCCATCGAGCATATTATTAGATAGATCCAGCAGAAAGAGTTTCGAAAGGTTTCCAATTGAATGTGGAATTGGTCCAGTGAATCTATTAGAATTTAGGTCTCTGCGGGAAATAGCAGTTTCAGAGTGGAAATATGTAGGCTCGCACAGGAAAGGTTTAGTCCACAAGAAAAAAGTAAAACACTTACAGAGACTCCAGCAGCTGAAGAGACCCTATCAACTCAGGGATAGGACCAGAGAAACTACAACCAACCAACTTTCTAGAATGGAAGAAAAGAAAATTCTGTCAGTTAATTAGAGGACTGGTCTCAGTTAATACTAACATTATATTATTCCCTTACAAGTTTTTTAGCTTCTTCAAATTCACAATTGATGGTGGAAGGGTACCTTTCAACCCCGTGTTGTACGATAGATCCCTATAACAAGACACTGATAATCAGCAAGGAATCCTTAGAATGGAAAACAATCACTATGTTCACATATCAAGAAAAAGGATGAAAGGAGCTCTGGGAATGAGGCCTTTTCTCAATATGTGCCTCATGCCTTGAGATCCGGATGCTAGAGCAGCCCAGCCTAGACATCTGGAAAGCCAAAGAGTATCGTAGCACTACATCTTTGAGGCTATGACTACTTGTAAGTTGGGATCATTTATTACGTGAAGTGAAAACTCAAGACTTACAGAAACTCCAATTCTGATAAGGAGGAGATGTCTCCAGACAGCTCACCCATCAATCCCACAGCTGCCAACGTTCTGCGGTTGAAAATAGTCAGCTAATCTCGAAACTTGGAGAAGGAAGAATGTGTGAGGCTTAATTAACATTAGAAGCTGAACAACTGCCAATAACTTACATCGAAGTCACACGTGAATTGTTACATGAAATGCCTTCCCATTTGCCTCCACAGGGATCTGCACCTACCCAATTACGTGGTGTGTTTTTCCAGGCATCCATGAGAATACTCATTACTGTAACTGCATCAGGAATGGGACAGAACAATAAAAAATTTCCATGTTTCAATCACCATCAGAGTTGTCTAGTTACATGGAGTATGGAGGATCCATTAAAGCTAGCAAAGATCTCTACTAAATCTAATCTAGCCTCGAACTTTAATGAGTGATTTTTGGCCCAAGTGCAGGCAATTCAGAATATTCATTCTGCAGTTCATCTATAAAGTTAAGAAGACCCTTAAGCACTTGATTCTGATTAGCATAAAAAGCTACATCCTACATGAGACATGGCTCAAAAACTCTTTGCAGTAAATATTAATTTATTGAACTTACAATCATCACCATAGGTCTCTGTATAAATCTGAAAGGAAGCAACCAGCAAAAACGTGAGAACTTTGGGACACATTTCTCAACCAAATTGCAAAGCTCTTTGTTAGCAGAAATGATATCTAGAAGTGCAGCTCTTAATATGATAAAACATGGAAGGAAGATCTTTACATATCCCCATCGTTTACTTATCTCAAAATTTATATCGTGAAAGGACATGAATGGGACACTTTTGTTAGTATGAATCACATACTACATACAAAGACAATTGACCTCCCATCTCTAGTCATTTTCAAGTTTACAGTCAATATGAAACTCTAAGACTCCTAAAAATACAAGTAGAGAAACAATTTACGAGATACTGTACGTGATAAGAATGAGTTGTGAGAGTGATAGAAAGAACCCACCAAGTGGTTTCTTGCATATAGTAAATGTTGATTCTAATAATAAGCATCCACTCTTGCATCTACATACACTTACAGAATACAGAGAGCATTTCCACATTTCCTACAGTACATACAGCAAGTGGTCATGATTGTCTGCTAAAGTCATTTTTTAAGCAATCAATACAAGGAGTTATCAATTGTTAATGAGATGTGTGGATGATTTTACTAAGTCTACTAATTAGACCAGTAGAAAGAAATGCATTTTTTTTAGGGGATGTAGCTTAACTAGTCAGGCTCTCAATTTGTTCTCCAGATATCACCAGTTCGAGTCCCACAAACCTCAGAGTCACTGGAGGTTTACATGGTCGTTAACTCCAGGGCCCGTGGAATTAATCGATGTGCGCGCAAGCTAACCCGAGACACTCATGTTAATCTAAAAAAAAAAACATTTGGCACATTTAATGATTCAAATGCTCATATGAATGGAATATAAAAAAAAAATGATGTAGAATAGAGCTAAGCTTAAAAAAAGATGTAATTAGATAGAATAACTAGTCTGACAAAAAAGCTTGTAATTTTTTATCTAAAAGTAGAATTGGACTCAAATTTGACTAGAAGGATTTATATGCCTAATTCTATAATAAGGCCTTCAAATTACACTCAAAAGATGTTTTTGATTCAGTTAAATCGGAGCCGTACATACACATTGAACTTCTTGAAATAATTAGATTTTAGTGTATATACAATTGATTTTTATTAAAAAGTTTCCCAATTTTATCACACAACATCTCAAAAATCCGAAAGTCACATTACATCTTCCTTCCACTATATATGTTTCTTTCAAATGATGCTTTTGAGCTTGTTGGAATTGGATGGGATGTGCTTTTTCGAAGGATTTTTTTTTTTTAAAAGGAATTAATTATATAGTTTAAAGGTTTGGAGAATATTTTTTTTCTTTTGAAAGAATCAAATTTGTAAATTCACAAGTATTCACAAAGCAAAGAATTACAATTCTGATGCATCATATGCTACAAAGTGCAAACAACACAAGAAAAATGGCAACTCGTACTCTCAACTGCGAAGTATCATTGAAACATTTTCCAAGCTAAGCTCATACCAAGTATTCTGAGCTAACTCATAGTGGCTGTACCTTTGAAACTGGGAAGCCCCCACTGTAATCAAATGCATCCTTGATATAAATGTTGGATGTTTAGCAGTTCCCTTGCTTACATCATCATAGATATTTCACTACTAAAAAATTAGCAAATACAAATAAAAATACTTACAGAAAAATTCTATTGGTAAATTATGATGATCTTTACCGGCAGAATTTTCCATCCCTATATCCATTGGTAGACGCTGACAGAAAACTTTTCTTAGTATATACCAAGAAAATAATTGAGGGTATTGCAGTGGGATTCAAAAAAACAAATCATATGATGACATGATATTTTTATCAATAAAATTACCAACAAAATAATTCTATTGGTAATGACGTCGATAATATATAATTTATGACCTGACAATCGACCCTCCTCTCCCCCTCTCCAATTTTTGCTTCTTTCTTATGAATTTTTTTAGTTAACGTAGTTAATTAATACATGTTGTCATCATTATTTTAAATAATTATTTTACATATTGTCTTCATTATTCACCCTAAGGGTTGCAGAGGATGGATTATTGTAATGGGATTCAGGGTTTTATTAATTATACACTATCTAATCTGAGAAATATTAGTGGAATGGATATGAAATGTTCATGCAAGAGGTATAAAAATAAAAAATTTCTCGATTCATATGTTGTAACGATGCATCTTCTATAAAAAGAATTCATGGAGAAATACATGTATTGGTATGCATACGAAGAACCATATGTTCCTCACGATACCATGGTAGAAAGGATGGTTGGGTCAACTTCTACTTCTAGTAACGTGCATGGAGTTGTAGATGACAATAGTAATCCTTATAGGAATATGGTTATGGATGCAATGGGAATGAATCACGATCATGCTAGTCAATGTCTAATCATAGATGAAGAACTTAATGTAGATACGAGTAGGTTTTTTTATGTTTTAAAAAGATTTTTACGAACCATTATGGGATGACTACATAAATCACCGTAAATTATTGGTCGTTGCACATGTGTTCAACATCAAATAAGATCATAAGTTGAGTGATGCCGGTTATGATAGAATTTTTGAATAGCCGAGAAGCATTTTACTTGAAGGGAACAGGCTGAAAGAGAACTTCTATGCTGCTATGTCCATGATGAAACCCCTTGGTCTAGGATACCAGAAAATTAACATATGTTCAAACTTTTACAAGTTGTACTACCTTGAAAATGCAGTGGTGGCCAAGTGTAGAACATGTGGGCATTCTTGTTGTAAACTCATGATTGGCAGGGGAAGGACTCTTGTCACACATAAAAGACTTAGATATTTTCCAATCACACCTAGATTACAGAGGTTATTCATGTCACCAAAGACTGCTGAGCACATGACATGGCACCAATCACATGATGCGGTGGATGGAGTGATGGTGCACCCTTTCGATGGTGAAGTCTGGAAAACAATATGCATCCTTAGTTTTCAGTGAAGATAAGGAACGTGCGTCTTGGGTTATGTATAAACGAATTCAATCCATTCAGGTTATTTCCTGCTCCTTATTCTTGTTGACCGATGATACTCATGGTTTACAACTTGCCACTAGAGATGTGTATAAGGCCGAAGTTCATGTTTTTATCTACACTCATACCCGGTCTTAATAGTCCAGGTCGGAATATAGATGTTTGTCTTCAACCATTGATTGATGAGTTGAAGTAGTTGTGATCATCTGAGGCTTTGACTTATAATGTATAAAGGAAACAAAATTTTATGATAAAGGCAGCTTTGATGTGAACTATCAATGATTTTCTAGCTTATGGAATAGTTTCCAGTTGGAGCACGCATGGAAAACTAGTATGCCCATACTGTATGGAAAATAACAAGGCATTCACACTAATAAACGGCCTTAAAGTGCTTTTTTTACTGTCACCACCAGTTCTTGCCAACATATTACAAGTTCAAAAGGAACATAAAGGACTTCTTAGTTGGCATGGTTGAAAGGGATGTTGCACAACCACTTCTTTCAGGTGAAAAAATGTATAATGTGGTATCAGAGTACAGTAACATTGTGTTTGGTTTTCAATCCGGTAAGCAGAAGTTTCTTGGTTTTTGTTTGACTTGCAATTGGGTAGAGCGAAGTATTTTCTGGGAGCTTTCTTATTGAAAGACCAATCTCCTCCGCCATAACCTTGATGTCATGCACATGGAAAAGAACGTGTTTGAGAACATTTTCAACATGATTATGGACGTGAAGAGAAAGACAAAGGACAATATCAAGGCTAGAATGGATATAGCTTTGTTTTGTCACCATAAAAATATGGAGTTAGTTTATGTTGGGTCACGGGTCGCAAAGCCCAAAGTCAGCTTCACCTTAGACAAGAATGCATAGTTTCTTGTTTATCAATGGCTAAAAAGTCTGTGTTTTCCTGATGGACATGTCTCAAACATATCAAGGTTGGTGAATTTGGAGGATTGCAGATTGTATGGAATAAAGAGCCATAATCGCCACGTATTTATGCAAACACCAATTCCATTAACTTACCGGGATTTATTGTCGAAAGGGATATGGGATGCACTCATGGAGATCAGTCACTTCTTTAGATATATATGCTCCAACAAGTTGTAGACATAAAACATAAAGATATTTAAAATGAATATCGTTTAGACAATATACAAACTTAAGATGATATTCCCTCTAACGTTTTTCGACTTAATAAACATCTACCCCTATATTTACTGTTTGAGGAAAAAGTTGGACGCCCAGTACAATATAGATGGATGTATCCATTTGAGAGGTTAGGGTTAACACATGCATCGTAATTAAAATTTTATTACCTTCCTTTGCTTATTTCAAAACATTCATTTAATTTCATGCAGGTACTTGTTCAACCTTAAGAGAAAAGCCAAAAACAAGGCATATGTTGAGGCTTCGATATGTGAGGCCTATATTGTTGAAGAGATCTCAACATTTATCTCGTACTATTTCGAGGCTCAATTGAGAACAAAAATCAACTGTATTCCAAGGTATGACGATGGTAGGGATGTGCCTTCGAGAAGTGTAATGCCATAAACTATAATGTAATATTTATGGACGAGATTCACTTCAATGTAATAACAATGATGTTAATTTATTATTAAAAGACAAGAAAATATTTATTTTCTTATTGTGATGTGAACTAGTGTTATTGTGTTGTGAGTGCAGCTATGAATTTAAGTATTTATAGGATGGATAAATTGAGAATACATATGCAATTTGGCATCAGACACCATTTTACACCAATAAAAATACTGACAGACTATACATTACATATATGTATATCGACAGAATGTATCTGTTGATATATTCTAGAAACCATAGGAACTGTTCCCCTTCACCATGGCACTATTCATGGTGTTTATTACATACAGGTTTAGCGACAGAATGTGTTTGTCGGTACATTTTAGAGACCATGGGAACTATGCTCCTTCACCATGACACTATTCACGATGTTCATTACATACGGGTATATTGATGAAATGTGTTCGATGGTATATTCCAGAGACCATAGGAATTGTTCCCTTTCACCCTAACATTGTTAATGGTGTTCATTACATACGGGTATACTGACAAAATGTGTTCAACGATATATTTCAGAGACTATGGGAATTGTGCCCCTACAACCTGACACTATTCACGGTATTCATTACATATGGGTATATTGACAGAATGTGTCTGTTGGTATATTCCAGGGACCATGAGAACTATTCACTTCTCAATGCAATAATAATTAATGATGTTTTGACTGTTCACTTTTTTTTCCTAATAGAATCACCGACGGAATGAAAAGTTATCGATAATATATGGAGTGGCTTTCTAAAACTTTTCGCACAAGTTGAGAATTTCCATTTGACTTTATATTATGGATTAGGGCTTTCTAAAAATGTTAATATTTAATTTCCTGTCGATAAAAACTAAAATAAAAGACCTGAATCATGATAGATTAGGGCTTCATCTTCTTCTCTTTTTCTCTTCTCTCTCTCCTTCTCACCTTAGATCAAACATTCTCTTCTCTTCACATCCTAAGGTATGTTGTCTTTCTTCATTTTTCTTCTTATTTATTTTTTATTTTTTGGGTTTATTAACATTGTATTTTTTTTATTGTTTTTCTTTTCTTTGTTTTAATTAAGAGCTTAAATAAAGCACGTCATTCAAGTAAGAATTTTTCATTCCTTTTTCTTTCTTTTTGGTGCTCTTTTTCATTATTTTTTCAAATTTGTTGTTCTTAATTAAGAGCTGAAATAGAGCATTATTTTTGTTCAATTTTGTGTTCTTAATAATTTGATTAATTAATAAATGATATGAATATTAGTTGTTATTGAAATAATTTTTGCATTATTTTGTTGAAATTTAGTTATTTTTTCAAATTTTTTGTTCAATTTCAATTAAATGTGTAGAAATAATTTTAATTACTATTTTGTATTTATTCGATTTAGAATAAATTTTTATAAATTTAGGATTAAAAATATTATCACTTAGAAATAATTGTGTTTAATTTTAGGTGTTATTGTAATATATTTTTGCATTATTTTGTTGAATTTTAGTTGTTGTTTTTTCAATTTGTTTTTCATTTTCAATTAAATGTGTAGGATTAATTTTAATTATTATTTTGAATTTTTTAAAATTTAAAATATTTTTTTTGTAAATTTATGATTAAAAATATTATCACGTAGAAAATGGAAATTTTCTATGAAATTGAATTATGCTAAATTGTTAGAAGAAATTGAATAAAATTAACTGGTTTGTGGCACATGTATTATGTATTTCTAGGTTTAAAAAATTTAGGTAGTCTCCCATATAGGGTAGATGTTTCCAATTTTTTTTTAAAAATAGGAATCATTTAAATTCTTTTATCCGTTAATTTGTGTAGATGTCTAGGGAAAAGTTTATTACACGTTGACAGGACATAAACGCTGCTAGTTCTTTTAGAAGCAATGCTGACGACCATGAGACATTAGGTGTTGACCAAGAACAGGCACTTGAGGCACACACATCGACTCATGATGAGGGCTCGTTGAGTGCGATGCCGCAACATCAAGGGGGGTCTCTTCACAGCAGGATCCATTTACCTGCAAGTACGAGGCTAGAGAAAGGACGACCTTTCAATATAAATTTGTTTTGCTTTCACAACGACATGTTTAATAATTTTTTTTAAAATAATATCATTTAACGAATGCAATTTCAGGTTTACAAATATTGAGGTGGCTAGAACAATAATATTGGCTTTTAAATTGTCGATGGAAATTTAATTATTTCAATGAAGACAGGTTTCCAAACATCCTGAATAGAAACCACATGTTGATGCATGGTTTTCAAGGTTCAAGATTAGTATTAGCTTAAATATTTTTTTATGTTAATTTGAACTGTTTATTGAAATTCTTGAAATTTTCCTTTTATAAATTTTTACTTCAGGGGAAATTTTGAATGGGAGAGTTGATGATAATTTTGCGAGGAGGGTATCAGAGAATCACGCCACAATTAGATAAAATCGAATTTATGATAAAATTTTTTATTTCAAATATTAAAATTTTATTTTTTATTTACTAACAAATAAGTAATTTGTAACATATAGGTTGCGTAATTTTTTGTACAAGGAGCAAAAGAAATCCAAAAAATATGCAAAAGAAAGAGAGCTTCCAAGTTGGAATAATATGACGGTTTGGAAGGATTTCAAATCGACGTATGTCTCAGAGGCTGTATGGGTGGAATGCATTCAGCACATGACGTCCGCGCGTTTCACTTAACAGTCATAGTCCGGTATGGATAACTAGCACCGGCATGTTCATGGTTTTATTGTTATGCACACCGGTGGCTCCATTCCATTCGTTTCACATGTGAAGTGGATGGTAGGATTTTTTTTAAAACATCCATTTTTATTTGTTGTTTTTTTATAAATATGTTTAACTGAAAATATTTTTTATTGCAGGCTACGATTCTTAAACTCGAGTCAAACCCAATTGAGTTTTTTGTTGAAACCCATGTGTAAGTTATTATTTTCTTGAATTTGATGAATTTATTTTTTCTTTCCATGATACATATAACAACAGTTGAAGGAGAGATACGTGGACGATCCTTCGACCCATCTAGATATCGATATGGATTTGTGGTTGAAGGCAAGATCGTCTGGTGGACCCGATAGAAATCGGGTGTACAGACTCTCTAATAGTATAGCCGAACTTGCAGACAACCCATAGTGCTTTGACAGTTGGATGCTTTCAATCGATCCTGAGCATTCAGACTTTGGATTTCGCAGCAATATTAGACTAACGGGTACAGGATCGAACAACCCATCTTAATGATAAATATGAACGACTCACTACTGATTATAAAGAGCTCCGCTTATTGGTAATGGAGATGAGACCATAGATGAGTGGTTTATATGCAACCCTTAATTGGCCCTACGATTCCGGTGACCATCAGCCTTCTCCTCCAACGTCGCCTCTATTTTAGATTTATTGTATTTGAATGTATAAATGTTTAAATTTGTAATAAATATTTTATTTTTATACTAATTGATTTTATTTTAATTATTTTTCTACTTTTGTTCAATATTTTTTTTAAGAAAATATTTTTAAAATATTATTGACGGGGTTACCAACGGCATAACTCCGTCGGTATATTCTAGAGAGTTGAAAAAGAATTACTACAAATGCCACTATTACTGATGGGGTTATCGTCAGAACTAGACTATCGATATATTCCAGAGAGGTGAAAAAGAATTACTGCATGTCACTGCTACTGTTAATGCACCGATGGAATTACAGATGGTATTCTGTCGGTGATATGTTATATTTACTGATGGATATACCGACATAATAAAGCGGATAAATTTGTTTTTGGAGTGCTATGTCAATTTGTAAATCCATTGATATATTTATTATTGACAGACTTAACAACAGTCCATAAATTACCAACATGAGTTTTTCCAATAGACTTTTTATGTCCGTGAGTCTATTGATAATATATATACGAACAAACTACTAATGCAAATACCGACAAAAATTTCTATCAATAAAATTATTAAATCTGATATTCATTTGCTAGTCATTGAAATTCACGTAAATAAATTCTGGTCAGTCAAGAGAAAAGAGCCAAAGAAAACTCCAAAAAATATTTAAACTCACTCGTGGAAAGAATGCTTCCATCAGTCACCAGCTTGACCACTCATTTGTTAGAGGAATGTATCCAAGATTTTATCAACCTCAATTATCATCATGCAACAATAACAGTGGCCATCGTTATTTACAGCAGTTAATTAGTTGTTATAGAGACAAAAACTTGTCTATGTGACGACAGCTGAATGATCCATAAAGATATCAGAATTTCTTCCAAACGAATCTGTCCTTCTAATTGCAAACACACGGGTCCCCTCCGACCACTCCCCTCCATCAACTCTTGCAAGAATCCATTCTCTCTTGGACTTGACAGCACCTGGCTTGAGAAACAACTAGCACAGCATGCGAGAAATGTATTGATCCTTGACGGCACTGTGGTTTCTCCTGTGATGCAAACAATTAGTACAGCATGCTCGAAGTGCTAGCTGGAAATTTATTTAATTAACATGAATGAGAAATTCATTTAAAAAAATTCTTAACTTATAATGGTTAATAAAAAGATGATAATGGTAGTAATTAATTCTTCATCCTTTTACCTTCCAAAACTCACTATTAAAAAAAAATAAAGAAAGAGTTTCCAACTTGAATTTTTCATATTCTTACAGTACTCTTACTTGCCTTATATTTTATTGTTTTATTCTCATTTTAATCTTCGGTTCTTCTCTGAAATTTAGAGATTTGGTTTATCTTAATTATTAAGACACATTTGAGTTTCAATTTCTTTTTTATTCAAAAATATTATTTAAAAGCACATCTAAACTACAATAGTGTTGTTAGAGTTTTGGAAGACATTTTACAAACATCATATTTGCAGAAATGAGAAGTAATAACAAATGATTCATCATTGACAATAACAAAAATTTCATTGCTTTAAAATAAATACACTCTAGATGCATGCTAGAATTTTAAATTAAAATCAATTCCAAATTTAATTATATATTTAGTATACATGCTAGAATTCTTTATATATATATATTGACCACATGTTCTCTTGAGTTATGCTCTTACTTGAATAATAGTTAGATACGTATATTATTTTTTTTAATTCATGATTTAAATTTCTTTTCCCTTCTAAAAAATACGTGGCATTGAAAAAAAAATCTGAATAGCGGCTAGCACAAGCCAATGGTCTCGTATATCATAATCATTGATCAAATCCAAGCCGTACATCTCGTATATACAATTGATTTTTATTAAAGTTTCCCAATTGTAACACTCCACGTCTCAAAAACCCCATAGTCACATTCCCTCATTCTTACTCCCACACTCTGTTTCTTGCTTTTGAGCCTGTTGAATTTGGATGGGATGAGCCTTTTATTATTTTATTTTTTTTTAAAATTATATATATATATATATATAAAGTTTGAAGGTTTGGAGTATTTTTTTTCTTTTTTTTTCTTTTGAAAGATTCAGATTTGTAAATCCACAAGTGAAGAACTGCAGTTCTGAGAATTCATGTGCTCAATTAAATATTCACAAAGCAAATGACTACAATTCTGATGATATGCTACAAATTCAAATGGCAACTCGTACTCTCGAGCAACAAGTATCACTGAAACATTTGCCAAGCCAAGTTCATACGCTCACTCATAGTGGCTCCACCTTCGCAACTGGGAAGCCCCCACTGTAATCAAAGGCATCCTTGCTAAAAATGTATGGATGTTTAGCATTTCCCTTGCTTGCATCGTCGTAACTTGCCGAAGTGGATGCAGAATCCGCATTAGGGTTCAGACCAGCAAGATGCAAGATATTCTCAATCTCTTTCACCACTTCACCCATTGTTGGCCTGTCACTTCCGTTCTCTTCTACACATTTCAATGCAACGTCCACAAACTTATCTAGACCTTTCAATGTTGTGTCTAAACCAATGCTTGAGTCAAGAAGTTCGCCGAGGTTGTACAAATATTTTGCTCTATCCAATGCCGTCTTTACCTCTCTCACCACGTACTTCCCCTTTTCTATCGGCCTTTTTCCGGTTAATAGTTCCAGCATGACAACTCCAAAGCTGTAAACATCACTCTTCTCTGTCAGCTGCTGGGTCATGTAATATTCTGGATCCATATAACCCTGGGAAAAAAATGCAATAATTAATACAATCTGTTCTATCATCCAGTCCGGTCGTGCCAAAACTGCATTTCATTTTGTAAAATCAATCGTAGTTTATGTATTCTCGTAATATAACATATATATATCGAATCGGCCTGTTTGCATGTAGACACAGAGCCAAGATGATGATTTTTTTCATTTTAATTCCATATACCATAAGAACAGTAAGAAATAATGGTATGACGCAGATGGAGTGGAGGTATGGAGGCACTGACCATCGTCCCTTTCACTTGAGTTGTAACATGAGTCAGATGACCCGTTTCGCTGTCTCCCATAGGCTTGGAGAGACCAAAATCGGCAACTTTTGCATTTAAACGCTCATCTAATAGTATGTTGCTTGATTTTATGTCCCTGTGGATAATGGGAGGGTTGGCAAGTTCATGCAGATAGGCCAAACCTCTTGCTGCACCAAGGGCCACTTTCAGTCTCCTCACCCAATCAAGCCTGATTCCTGTCTTCCCTGCTTGGATTGGAAAGAACAAATAGGAGAGTGTGAGGGGTTAGTGTAGTTTTATCTACATTTATATTTTAGCTTCATTATGCACAAGAATTAAAGCAATAGAGTTTTGTTAGATGGCATACACTAAATTTTCATGAAAAAAAGATTGTATGGTAGCAAATTCCAAGTATCAAATCGAAGCATTGATAGCTCATAGGCGCCGATGAAAGTACCTGATAGGCTTTCCATGAGACTGCCATTTGGAACAAACTCATATACGAGCATTTGTTCACCTCTGTCAAAGCAAAAGCCTATAAGGCTTACAACATTTTTGTGGTGGACTCTGGATAAAAGTTCAATCTCAGTCTTGAATTCTAGCCCACCCTGCATCGATCCTTGTTGAGCTCGTTTGATGGCAATTAGTTCTCCAGTAGGAAGAACTCCTCTATAAACCTGTAAGGATGTTATCATATTTAAATTCCATGTTTTTCCGAAACCAAAAAAGAACAAAAAAACATCAATGCGAGGGATTCTTCTTCTGGCAATGAACTAGAGAAAGCGTTTGGATCCCTTCAACAAGACAGTATCAGGGGAATTTTTTTTTGAAAGAATCAGTAAATAATTGAAGTGCAGAACAAAAAAGCATTTCACTTGAAAGGTAAGAACATCAGCACGTGTATTTTGAAAATATACTATGATTAAGCAAACATTTTCCATGCTAGTGTGAGGAATGAGCCCAGTAAAATTGAATACTAACAGGCCTCTTTTTCACAGGTTTTTGTCGGGTGGATTTAGGACAAAATTGGCATAGTTTACCATGTAAAGATTTTAGAAAACCAGACCAGAAGTAGTGAAGTTGTAATACAAGAATCATGATTGACAGAAATCAGTGTTGTGCACCAGTTCCGAAGAGCTTGAGATTAAGGGTTTTCTTGACTTAAATCTTTATGTGCATCAGGAACATGAATAGTTCAAATGCAAATATCCATGCGCAGATACATCAGATGTAGCTACGCTTTCAGAGAGAATCAGACTTACGTTTCCATAACCCCCAGAACCAATGTCATTGGTTTCTGAGAAGTTATTGCTGTATTTCCTGAGCTCTTCAAAAGAGAAGTTTCTGGCTCCTTTTAATTGAGGAACACCTCCGATACTCTTGTTTGATTCCCACTGTGCTGAAAAAGAAACAAAACATATACAAGATATTCCATAAATGTAAATACCAAGTAAATAACCAAAGCCTTTTCATACCAAAAGGATTGTTTTGTTCAGTTGCCGTTTCTGCTCTCTTCTTTTGGCGATGAGCATAGAGCCCAGCACCAAGCAATAGCAGCAGGAGGACAGAGCCACCCGCCACAGCTCCAATGATAACACCAGTGTTTGATGATTTTTTTGATCCTGTAACTTCTTCTGGATGAGTAGAAAGAGGGAGGAGAGAGATGTTACAATAAGAAAGGAGAAACAGTAGGATAAGTTTTTCTTGTAGCTCTGTATCAGTTATGAGACAACCTGCGAAATTTAGATACGCATCACCAATAAAAAAGAAAGGTCCGAATTGCGGTGGAGGCTTGAAAGTCTGGTTGCTCAGTGCAAAACCAATACTTGAAACTCCTGTTCGATTGAAACGATCATGGCCAAATGGAAACACTTGCAGATTCAAAACAAGGTAAGTTGATGAATCTTTTCTTGGATGACTTAGATTAACTGAATCCACAGGAAGTTGATGAAAATTGAATGAGTCCATCAGAGACTTTTCAAGAACAGTGTAATAAGTGTCGTTTCCCAGGTTCGAGAATGAAGGAGCTCTGAACTGTAGAAGTCCTGTGTATGGAAACGCACATTTACAGTTCGGACTGGAAATCTGATTAGCAAAGCACGAAGAAGCTACACAGTTATTTAGAGGCGTTGAATAGGGAGATTCGGTTTGGGGAACACTGCAGTAACTTTCTGTCACTCCTGTTTCCCGACAAACTGGGTTGTCTACAAGTCTGCAAAATTTTAACAGGCAAAACAAGATAAAGCTAGAAACAAGCATATATCCTGGCAATTCGACTTTCTCAAGAGTACTGAAATGGTCTTGTCTAGCAGTGTAATGGATACAAACAAAGAATCTGGCTTACATTACGCGCACCTTTTCTACTCCTGGTCTTTTTATGAAGTCATAAATTTGATTTTCTCGCAAATCAATCAATGACAGTTGGTTTATAGAGCTTGTTCCAAAATTCAATGTGCCATTGAGCTTGTTATTTCTTGCATCCCTGTCACCAGAAGTCAAATCAGCTATCAACTAGCCATGTCATAACATGGAAATATCTATCTAAACCCATTTTGTATGTATCCAAGAAAGGAATAAGCTAATTTTCGTTGAACAGCTTGAAGCTGACTCTTACACAGTCTGCAAATTGGAAAGGCTAAAGAAGTCAGAAGGAATCTGTCCTTGAAGTTGTGTTGTCTCCATCACCCTGCAATGAGAAGGTAATGGTATCATACCAAGACTGGGGTCTTAATCTCTTTTTACGTTTTCAAAGTTCAAACAGCAACTGGGCACTCATGCACTTGATCATTGTGAGCTTTGCATGCATGCATGCACAAAGAACCAAGGAGATATAATATGGCACGCCCTATAACTGAAGCTAGAGAAACTTGCCAAGATTTTCCAGCAATGTAAAGGCCAGCACACACATTAAGATGAAGAGAATGGATGGTGAGAAAGATAAGAAGGCTGCATTATGTCAGCAAAAGCATGAGAAAAATCAAGTCTTGTGCCTTTATGAACAAATGCATATGAAATACGAGGTTTCGTGAAGTGGATGCTAATAGTATTGTTTACACAAACAAATCAAATAGCACATTTTATGAAAACTACAAAGAGATAATAAAGCTTAGGATGAGCAAAGCTAAACACAAAAAGAGGAGTTATGAAAGAGTATAAAGCTGTGATAAGCTTAATGTACTGGTTCATTCATCTACAAGTTAGAGATTACTCAAGCAGATATTACTTCCTCAGATTGGAGGTTAGACTCCCAAGTTTTTATGAGTTCAACAGGAATTTGTACCAAAATATAAATAAAAATTCTATAAGAAGATAGTACAGAAAGCCACATGTTACAGAACGGCAGAACGAAAGTACAGTCCAAATTAACATTATGCTGCTTAAAGGTGCATGTGGAGATAGGTGATTAGAAAATAAGAACTGATAATTTATAGAGAAACTTTCTTGAGTTTAAGAGAAAAGAAAACAAATGATTGTTATGCCGATAGCATTCAACACGCAGATGGCTGTAATCTGTCAGTTAATATAAAAGCTCATTCAAAGCAAGATGATGGAAAGCGTTTGTGCTTTTAATGAGCTTAGGAATGTGTATGTCATAGTTTAGGGAGAGCAGATTTAGACTAGGAAAGAAGGCAGAGAACCATACAGTGTTGTCAAAGACTGCAAGGTTGAAAACCATGGAGGAAAATCTGTAGCGTCGAAAGTATTATTGCTCATGTCCCTGCAAACAACATTTTCGTCGAAAAAAGTAGAGCTAGAATTCATCTCAACTATTGATTATATGTACGTCTAAACCATGTAAAATCTTACAAGTAGGTGAGAACATTCATGCCAGTAAGGTTGGGAAGTGGCCCAGTTAAAACGTTGTTGGATAAATACCTGAAAATTGGACACCAAGCAACACACTTAACAGAGAAAAAACTCCCATAAGAGATTGTAATGACTTCAATAAAACCAGTTGTAATGGAAGGTCTCTCCCCTCCATACGTACATCTCACTGACACTGGTAAGATTATTGATGTTTGAAGGGACAGGTCCAGCGAGCGAATTATTATCAAGACGCCTGTAACCAACATTGCATGTTCAATTACAACATTAAGCATCAAGAATCTCAGTACAAAATGACTTGAGTCTCCAATATCGATACTTACACAACCTCCAAAGACTTCACAAGGCCAAGGGTGGAAGGAATGCTGCCTGTCAGCTTGTTGCTCTCAAGAAGTCTGCCGAAAGAAAGACAAAGAAACCAAAAGAATCAATAAAAGAAATGCTTAAATGGACAGATATCTGTGATTATGAATTATGCAATTCCAAAAGATTCAAACAAAAGTGAAGTAATCTTAAAAATCCGAGAAAGGAATAATGATCTCATATCCAATCTATAAAGTAGTTATTTAAGCATCATCCAGCATTTGAACAACTGAATGGAACTTACACATGTATGAGATTCATCCCTGAGCTAAAAAGTTTAGGCGGGATTTGGCCTGAGAGCTGATTAAATCCAAGATGACTGTAAATAGGTTTTAGAGTAACATTAACACATGGAAAACAGAGTCGTTAATTTATACTTCGAAAGAAGTAATGAGATGGATAGAACAAAGAGAATCGACATACAAGTGTTTTGTATGAACTAGTAGGTCAAGGCCAGGAGTAGTCTCTGTAGAGACTGGGATGGTCCCAGTAAGCCTGTTATCAGCAAGATCCAGCCAAAAAAGATTACCTAGATTGCCAAGTGAAGGAGGAATTGATCCAATGAAGTCATTCGAATTGAGAGATCTGCAGGTAATACCAGTGAAGAGCTTTAGAAATGCTACCACGGGCATAAACTGAACTTCAAATGATGAAAGAATATTACAATAGGCATAGACTGGAAGATGGTAACAGTAGTTGATTCACTGATGTTGCGGTGAAGCATGGAAAGTATTACAAGTTGAAAAATACTTACAGATCGGTGAGCTGTGGCAAAGATCCTATTGTATCAGGGATAGGACCAGAGAAACGACAGCCAACCAGTATTCTAGAATGGAAGGGAAAATCAGGACTGAAACCAGGAAAGAAATTGAGCATCAGATAACATTATAGCGCAATAGAGTATCCCCTTACAAGTTTGTTAGCTTCTTCAAACCCCCAATTGATAGAGGAAGAGGGCCAGTCAATTCTGTGTTGTAGGATAAATCCCTGTATAAAGATGCAATTATTAGAAATGTATTATAGCAATCCTTTCCAAGGAAATCAATCCCTTTTTTCTGTCATTTAATCGCTATATCTGAAATCAATCCCTTGGCAACAGCTATTCTAAGCGATGCGCTTCTCGAATACAAAAAGAAGCTTTATACGCGAGTGAGGCATGAGCCTAATCAGTACTTAACGCATAGCATCAACCTTTAGAACAATAATCCAAGAACATTAGTTGTAAATTGGATGCTTGGATCCTTCTCATAACATAAAGAAAAAAAGGTATAGTGCACAGAGTGAAGACATACAGAATCTGCAATTCTGACAAGTGTGAGATGTCTCCGGACAGTGTTCCTTTCAATCCCATGCTTGCCAATGTTCTGCAGATAAGAATGGTCAGGTTAATCTAAAAAAGCAGAGGAAGGAATGATCTGCAAGCCTCTATAAGCTGTACAAGATGAAATAAAGCCAATGACTTACATGGAAGTCACACGCGAATTGGTGCACACAATGCCATCCCACCTGCTTCCACAAGGGTCAGCCCCCACCCATGTTGGTGGTTCGTTTTCCCAGACATCCTTGAGAGCTTTCAGTGCAGTAACTGCATCAGGAATCAAAAGAATATACATAGATTGAGGGTCTATATGTGGAAAGCTAATAACAAAATTACAATAACTAGTCTTATTCCCCAGATTGAACGAGCCTAATGGACAATTCTGGGGCCTAGCAGCAGTTCCAACAATCATCATATAAGAACAGGAAAAGGCATCCAATGAAGGCTGGATACGCTTCTGAGTTTGACAAAGTATCTCCCAGCTCCAGCTTCTACTTTACAACCAGAATTACAGAATCAAAACCAAGTAAATCATAAACCAGAAATGATTCCCTGACTCTTGGAATTGCAAAAGCAAGTGGAATCTGGAGTCCTAAATCTACAGTTCATCTTAGTATATGTTAGACATGAGGTCATTAGACAGTTGATACTAATTTGGATCAAGAGAGTGCTAAAACAACATGCATGTTCTAAGTAATTTACCAAAAACTAGAAAAAACTAACTGTAAAGAACTTACAATCATCATTGTTAGTCACTGCTAGTGTGGTGGTACAAACTTGAATTAGAGCAACAACCAAGAACACAAGAATTCTTGAACCCATTTCTCAAGTAACCCTACAGGAAGCTCTTTGTTTTCAGTTGGTAAAGTCGAAAAACTGAAATCCCATTTAGTATCAGCAGTTAAGTCTCACACATGAAGGTCTTCAATTCAAACTGTTGAAAACTTGGCCTTCTTTTTTTCCAAATTATACCACGTCAAAACTCACACAATTTTTTTTTGTCTCAAGTTGAATCATCTGCACACGCTATTATACCATGTCAAGAGGATTTGTCTTCAAGAGGATTTGTCTTCAAGTTGAGTTGCACAATTTTGTTTATTTTTTATTGTTAAATAATATATTTATTTTGTTTTATTTATTAAGAATAAAATAATATTTTTAACTTAACCTATACATAACCTCTTTGTATTTAGATTAAAGTAAGAACTTTAATACAAATCGAGGAGAATTCTAGCCTTCTTCTCTTTCATGTTCGAATTTATTTTTGTGTTAATTAAATTATTTTAATATGGTATTAGAACTGGTTTTATGGAACGAGGCTTAATTTCAAACACAGCTTTCGCGGATCCAAAAATTTTTTGGAGTGATATTTTGTCTTCCGCTTCTGTAAAATCTGGTATTTTGACTTTCCTTTAGTTTCTGCAATTTGGTATTTCTGTTCTGTCTTTGCAATTGTTTTGGTATTTTATCTTCTGTAATTTGTGTTGTGTTTTGGAGTAATCGTATAATTTCAAGAGGATATTTGTTGAGTATCTGTGATATTTGTTCAGTTTATGCAATTTGGTACTTTGTCTTTTGCTGCTTTTGCATTCTAGTTCTTTTTGTTTGTTAATTACGGCTACCAAAAGAGATGATTCGCTTCAATATGTGAGTGTGAGGTTGGATGGAAAGAATTATTCATACTGGAGTTATGTAATGAGAAATTTCCTTAATGGTAAGAAGATGTGGGGGTATGTTAGTGGAACTTATGTGATACCTAAGAATACTAAGGAGGGGGATGTTGTTTTGATAGATACATGGGAAGCAAACAATGCAAAGATCATCACTTGGATCAACAATTCTATTGAGCATTCCATAAATACGTAGTTGATGAAGTACGAGACAACAAAGGAGGCTTGGGATCATCTGCAAATGTTATTCACGCAATCAAATTTTGCAAAGCAATCAGTTAGAGAATGACATACGAGCTCTTCACCAAAAGAATATGAGTATTTAGGAATTCTATTATGCCATGGTAGATCTTTGAGATCAATTGGCTCTTACAGAATCGGCAGAATTAAAGGCATGTGGTGCTTATATTGGGCGTAGAGAGCAGCAATGATTGGTACAGTTTTTAACAACACTTTGCAGTGATTTTGAAGGATTTAAAGGTTCAATTTTGCATCGTTCTCCACTACCTTCTATTGACTTTGTTGCTAATGAGTTATTGGCTAAAGAAATACATCTTTAGTCTTATTCTGAAAAGGAATTTCATTTTACTTCAAATCCTTCTGTACTAGGAGTACCCTCTAAACCATCCTTTAATCATCAGAATAAGCCTTACACAAGGGTTGACTTCGATGAGTGTAGTTGCTGTAAGTAGAAGGGTCATTAAAAGGCTTATTGTCCTAAGTTAAGACAACAGAATCAAGCTTGGAAGTATGGCAGTCAGTCACAATCTAATGCTCATAGACCACCTCAGGGTTATAAATCACCACACCATAATACTGCAACAGTAGCTTCATCAAGCTTTATCACCGATCCTAGTACTCTGGCTGAGCAATTTCAAAAGTTTCTCTCCTTACAGCCACAAGCAATGTCTGCTTATTTTTCCATAGGTCAGTTGCCTCATAGCTCCTCAGGTATGTCACATTTTGAATGGGACTTAGATTCTGGTGCTTCCCATCAAATATCTTCATATTCTTCATCTTTTACCTTTGTGTCCCCTTCATCCTCCATTCCTATTATTACTGCTGATGATACTCCCATGCCTTTAGTAGGTGTTGGTTTTGTTGTCACACCTCACTTGTCTCTCCCTTATGTTTATCTTATTTCGAACCTCAAATTGAATCTTGCTTCTGTTGGTCAAATATATGATTCTAGTGATTATTTAGTCATGTTTTTTGGTTCTTTTTGTTGTGTACAGAATCTATAGTCTCAGAAGCTGATTGGGATAGGTCGTAGGGAGAATGGACTATATATTTTGGATGAGTTAAAAGTGTCAATTGTCGCCGCCGCCGCCGCTACTACTACTGTTGATTTGAGTCCTTCATCTTCTAGTTTTTATTTATGGCATTCTCATTTAGGTCATGTTTCGTCTTCTTGTTTAAGATTTTTGGTGTACATAGGAGCTTTAGAAAATTTGAAAACTTGTGATATTTCTGATTGTAGTGGATGTAAACTGACAAAATTTTCCGCTTTACCTTTTAATTGAAGTATTTCTTGTTCTTCTTCACCTTTTGATTTGATTCATTTTGATATATGGGGATCTTCTCTTATTTCCACAAAAGAAGGGTCTTGATATTATGTTTCATTTATTGATGATCATACTCGTGATTGTTGGGTTTATTTAATGAAACAACATTCTGAATTCTATGAGATATATGCAACTTTTCAAGCTCTTGTGAAAACTCAACATTCTGTTTTAATCAAATGTTTTAGGTGTGATTTGGGTGGGGAATATACTTATAATAAATTTTTTCAGTTGCTTGCTTTAGATGGAACCATTCACCAAACTTCATGCTAAGTATCTGTTTGCACTCTTCAGGTGTGAAAGGGAAATTCATCTCCTTCTTTCATTCGTGTGTGATGCAACTTGGTTTCCCTTGGAAATTGCCACATTAAACTCAACTTCAGTCACTGCTTTCTTCTTGCAACAATACTCAACTGTATGTCCCTTCCAGCGGCAGAAAGTGCACCTGAGATGTGCACGACAATCCTTGGTGGTGTGGTTGTTCTGTTACATCTAGAGCATCTTTGTTCAGTTTCAGACTCATGGCTTAAGTTCTTTAAAGCAAAGACAGCAGCCTCTGGTTGACCATGGCTTTTCCCGGCTGTCACCTCTAATTGTTTCTCATGACAAAGAACCAGTGAATATGCCTTGTTTACTGTAGGTAATGGATCTTATAACAGAGTGTTGTTACAAACACCCACGTATGAATCATTAAGACCCATGAGGAATTTCATGGTTTTATATATGTCCAGATATGTAGCCACTTCCTTTATTGATCCACAAGTGCATGTTGGAAAGGTGTAGAGTGCATCACGCTCATCCTATAAGCCTTTCAGCTTTGTGAAGTAAGATCCTACAGATATGTTGCCTTGCATATAGTTGTGAATTTCATTCTCGACATTGAATAATTGAACCACATTCACATGTGAGAATCATTCTTGTAAATCAAGCCACATTTGTCTGGCATCTTTGCAGTTGATGACGCTGATAGCAATCTCTTTGGACATAGATCCTAGTAGCCAAGTCTTAACCAAACTATTACATCAATTCCATTGTAGTTACTCATCTAGTTTCTTCTCATCGGCTCCTTCATTGAGCCATCTATGAATCCAATTTTGTTTTTGACTTTTAGAACCATAGTCATGGATTGGCTCCATGTGCTATAGTTGTCTTCAAGCAAAGGTTATGGCACAAAGATAGCACCAGGTTGATTTGAATGGTGAAGGTAAAGTTGGTGATTAGGATGATCCCATCTTGCATCTGAAGCTGTGCTTCTTTGGTTTTCATCTCCCATATAAGTCGGCTAAAGGGTTTGTTGTGTTTTATTTTGATACCTAGATCAATGTTCTGATACCATGAAGAGAATGATATTCTTATTATATTCAGAGTAAGCATAGTTTACAGTTTATACTATGAATAAGGAAACAAATAATTAAAGATTCAATTACAGTATTTGACTAAGCTAACTCCCTATTCTATACTTGATTTCCTATATTATGCTTGATTGTCTTTAACATTCATATTGTCTTTCTTGAGTATATACCTTTATTTTCTATTCCATCCACTACTCATAACTTGACCAGACCTGATATTATTCGTATAAATCCCTTTTTTGAGGATTCTAATAATATATCATCACAGGTTCCCAGTACCTCAGATACCCTTTCCTCTGTTCAACCAATTTGTACTCATCATCCGACAAGTACCGATACTTTACTCTCTGGTACACCTGAAACTTCATTCTCATCTACAGCCCCCCAAGCTTAGTCTAAGATTGTGGATCCACCTTTACGTTAATCCATACGCATTCGTAAGTCCATAAAACTACCAGATTTTGCTTATTCTTCATCATTTATTTCCTTTTTAGCTTCTATTCATTGTCTCTCTGAGCTCTCTTCCTATAAAGAGGCAATTCTTGATCCTCTTTGGCAGTAAGCTATGGATGAGGAACTTTTTGTTTTGCATAAGACAGATACTAGACTTGGTTCCTCTACCTCCTGGTAAGAGTGTTGTTGGTTGTCGTTCGGTGTATAAGATCAAGACTAACTCTGAATGGTCTTTTGAGATACAAAGCTAGGTTGGTTGCAAAAGGATACTCTCAACAGTATGGTATGGATTATGAGGAGACATTTGCTCCTATTGCAAAAATGACTAGTATCCATACTCTTATTGTTGTAGCTTCGGTTTGTCAATGACATATCTCACAACTTGATGTTAAAAATGCCTTCTTGAACGGAGATCTTTAAGAAGAAGTTTATATGGCGCCTCCTCCTAGTGTTTCACATGACTCTAGGTATGTTTGTAAGCTCAAGAAAACATTATATGGTCTCATACAAGCACCTCGTGCTTGGTTTGAGAAATTTTCTATTGTGATCTCATCTCTTGGATTTGTTTCTAGTAGTCATGATTCTGCTCTTTTTATTAAGAGCACTAATGCAAGTCGTATCATTTTATCTTTATATGTTGATGACATGATTATTACTAGTGATGGCATTGATGGTATCTTAGTTTTGAAGACAGAGCTGGCTAGACAGTTTGAAATGAAAGATTTGGGTTCTCTTCGATATTTCCTGGGTATCAAAGTAGCTTACTCAACTAGATATGTTGCAGATATTCTTGAGTGGGCTGAACTTACTGATAACAAGACAGTAGACACTCCTATTGAAGTTAACGTAAGGTATTCTTCTTCTGATGGTTCGCCTTTGACAAATCCTACTTTATATTGTACTATTATTAGGAGCTTGGTCACTACAATATTTCACAGTTTTACCGACAGCAATATTCCACCGGTATGTAATTAAGATTTCGTCAGTAATTTAATTACCGACATCTTCACTGATGGAATACGTTCGTCGGCGTTCCTTTCATCAGTAATACCACATTCCGTTGCTATATCTATCGGAAAAATAAAAAAAACATTTCCCGATGGTTCTACAGACGGAAATTACGCGCCAAAAAAAAAGTTTCCCGCTTGAAATATATCGATAGATTTATCCCGTTGGTGATAGTGTGCCATACCGACGGATTCATACTGTCGGTAATTTTGTCGGTGAGTGTTTGGAATACCAACCGAAATATCCTTCTGTAAATTCGTCAGTCATTGTGGCAGGTATTGTCAAATACCGATGGATTAATTCCATCGGTAAATTTGTCTGAGTGTATAATACCGACCGAATATATTCGTCTATAAATTCATCGATGACTGTGAAATGCCGACAGATATATTCCATCGATTAAACCCTCTGTGATTATTTTTAAATATGCTTTTTAAAAATTATTTAGAATACATAATATAAAATTATATGAATTAATGGTAATAAAAACCAATTATGCAAATAAAATTTTTATTAAACATCAAAAACAAAAAAAATAAAGTTAAATAATATTCATTACAAACTGAATGTGTTTAAAAAAATATTAAATTAACTATTAAAGTTAAATAATATTCATTACAAATTAACATAATGGTGGAGCTAGAGGAGGAGGAGGAGGCTGGTTGTTATACAGCCAAAAAGGAGGAGGCGCACATGTATCACCACTCTGTAATGCCATGTTCATGACAAATTCGCGAAGTTGTTCATGCTCTGTTTTTTGTTGTGCATACTCCGCTTTTTGTTGTGCATGCTCCGCTTTGAGTTGTGTATACTCTGCTAATAGGTGGTCGTATTTTTCGGTGAGCTGAGTCGTGTGTTGCTGCAAGGCCACGAACTCCTTAGATTGGGTGCTCTATACTGATTGGGAGCTCCCAACAGTTGAAACACTACGGGCCGCCCGCAAGTTCTCGGTCGTAGTGTTGGAGAGCCTGTAAACCCGATTTTTATCAGGTCCACCAGACAATCCAACCTCCATCCACAAATCCGGATCGAATTCCGGATGGATCAAAGAATCGTCCCCATATCTCTCCCTCAATCAGCTATTATAGATTTCCTGAAAATAAAAAAAGTAATCATCATATTCAATTTAATAAAAATAATAACTTACAAAATAAAATGGTTGAACAAACATACCATGAAGTGTTGAGCACGGTTGTCAACGAACTGTTGCGCCCCCTTTTGGCGGTCTTGACTCCGCACATGTATCTCCACAAACAACTTCATTGGGCTCGGCTCACATCCAAGAGACGTAACCTATAATGAAAAAAGATTAATTAACAACAAATTAATTTAATGATATATTTCATTTAAATTAATCTTACCATCCGTTTTGCATGTGCAGCAAATGGAATGGAGCCGCCGGTGTGCGTTGTCACCGATCCATGAATTGGTCAATTCCGGTTGCCAGCACCGGACTGTGAGTGTCGTGTGAACCGCTCAGACGTCACGTGCTCAAGATAGTGCAACCATATATCTTCCGGGATGTATATCGGTTTGAAATCCCTCCAAACCACCATGTCGTTCCAGCCTTGGAGACCCCTATCTCTCGTGGGTTTTTTTGCCTTTTTTGTGATTCATACCAAAAATCACGCAACCTACTTCCATAGCGAGAAATTAGAAGTTGAAACATAAATTTTTTTGTAAAGAAATCTTGTATTGTTTTCGATGTTACCTAGTTGCCACGTGATTTTCCCACACCCTCCTCATAACTTTGTCATGCGCCCTATCCCAGGTGAATTTGTGCTATGTATAAATAATTAGATAAATAAAAATAATAATTTATTTACAATTATATTAATAAATTATTAGAAATAAGTTGGAAATTAAAAATTAACGCCAACCTCAAATCTGTTAAACCATGCATCGATTTGAGGTATCCATTCAGGATGTCTGGATACCTGACTCCATTTAAATAATGGAATCTCCATCGACGATTTAAACGCCGATGATATTACTCGGGTGGCCTCAATGTTTGTGAACCTGAAAATAAATTAAATTCATGAAATATTGATTAGTTGTTCATAAATTATGTTATAATTTAAAAGAAAAAACTAAAACCTTAACAAACTTACATTGAAATGTCGTCCTTCTACTGTGCCTCATATTTGCGGGTGAATTGATTCTGTTGCGAAGGCACGCCACCTCTGCGCTGTGAACCCGCGCTGGAAAAGGCAGTATCGGTTGACGGCGCAGGTGGCGTAGGTGCCTCTTCTTGAGAGGCACCTAAGGATACGTCATCCTCGCTGCTAGAAGAACTAGCTGCGACCATACATGAGCGACGAGCTGTGGTTTTCGTTCGACGCATCTACACAATTGTATACGAATAATTATATAATTAAATTCGAATGTTAAAAAAAATTCGACAGCACCTCCCTTATACTGGATATACCCAAATCCACAAACCTGCAAATATTGACAAAAGCCACAACCAATTGACTCCATCTATACTTGTCGCGGGTGCGCGACGTCGCGACAATCGTCCACCCTCAAGTGTGGGTATATATATGGTAAATATAGGGAGACAAGGAATTATTTGCCTCTTAGCAGTGAAAAATGGAATGGGAGTCGCCACCTAGTATTTTGGTCACTAGGAACCCTAACTGGTCTCAGAGATCGGGCACGGGGACTGGTTGCGTAAAGGGAAGGTATTAGCACCCCAAATACGCCTTACCTAAGGTAAGCTGCATTGTTTGATTGTCTGATAAAAAAGCTAAGGTGTTATGGTATTTCTAGTTGTTGGTCCGTTTATGGTTCAAGAAAAGTCCTCCTCAATAAGGAGGTCCTTATCTTATCGGGTAAAACCTAACTGTTCTAACGTCTATGTATGTTGGTCCGTCTATGGTTCAAGAAAAGTCCTCCTCAATAAGGAGGTCCTTATCTTATCGGGTAAAACCCAACCGTTCTAATGTCTATGTATGTTGGTCCGTCTATGGTTCAAGAAAAGTCCTCCTCAATAAGGAGGTCCTTATCTTATCGGGTAAAACCTAACCGTTCTAATGTCTATAAAAAAAACCATATTTTTAATATCAGGAATACGTTTTATGTATAAATTCGTAATCCCAAATACTAAAATAAGACAAAAAGTTTTTTTTAGAATTTTTGAAATATTAGCCTAGTTCTCATGGCTTGAATAAACTGGTTATTAAAGCCAAAATGCATGCTAATACATATATTGTTTTTGAAATTTCCTTTGTTGTGTGAAAATATGATGTTATAATATTTATATATATATATTGGAGAGACTAGGCCGTATGCATGAAAACAAAAATTTTTAATTTATTTTATTTTTTTATGTCTTGACAAAAACCAGGTATTTTAATATCGGATTTGTATCTTTACAGTATAAAAATACAAACCGATATTGGTCAAAATACAGTAATAAAATTGCATAAAATCATATATTTTTTGAAATAATTTTTTTGAAGAATTTTTGTTCGAACAGTCCAGACCCGGCCCAAAAGGAAACTGGACCGAAATCAGCCCAACATAAAATGGGCCTAGTTTCTACAGGGCTGGACCCAGCCCAGCAGCATGGGTTGGGCTGGGGTTCCAGCCCAAAACAACAGTAACCGGGGGTACTGTACATCGGGGGTACTGTACACGCATAGTAACCGGGGGTACTGTACATGCACAACAACCCGTTAATTAATTAGCTGGTTACTGTGCACATGTACAGTAACCGGCTAATTATTTTCTTGCTTGCAGAACGTGCACAGTGCACGTTCTGCATGCAAGAAGATGAACAGTAAAACGAGATAAGGGGCAGAGGGCTGACTTGTGGTGGCTCTGAAGGCGGTGCTGCTGGCGGTTGCTGACCGGAGAATAGTTTGGACGGTGGTGAGCTTTTCTTCCCTTTCTTCACTGTGTTTTCCCTTACTCTGTTCTCCTCTGCTTCTCCTTTCTTCTTCTGTTTCTCACGGTGCTCTTCCCTCTCGCGGTGGTTCTGCTGTTGTTTGGCCGAAGGGGTTGTGGCTACTGTGATGAGGTGGTTCAGCCGGTGGTTGCAGCGGTGGGGTTGGAGGAAGACGGTGTCGGTTTCCTGTGGCAGAGGAAGAAAGAAGAAGAAGAAAAATCTGCAGAAATTGGGTGAAAATGCTGGTTTTTTGGCTGACTTTGGACCCCAATTTCTCCCCCCTCAGATCATCAAATCCGACTCTATTTATAGGAAGTGGAAGAGGGCAATCTTGTCTACGTTGTGGAAAAATTACAGCCCTTGATTCAGTTAGGAAGCATCTCAACCGTTGGCTCAAAGTGTGCACCTTGAGCTGCCAAATTTGGCAGCTCCAGGCTGTGAACTGCCCGAGGTGGCCACTTCGGGCCAATGAACGGACCCGTTTCTAACTTTTTCGACCCAACCGGACCATTCTCCGGGATAAAGGGGTTTCATGTCGACATGTTGGTGCATGCTTTGTCGGATTTGGGGGCCAAACGAGGCAGAAAACACGCCTGGAAGTCGGCCACTCGGGCAGCTCGGTGGGGAAGAGAATGAACAGTTCCTGCCCCTTTTCAAATCAGTCCTCCAATTTTCAATTTCTTTAATTTGGCCCCGGATCAAATCCAATACAGCCCCTCTTATTTACGTGCCTTTTCCAAATCGGTCCCTGGTTTCGGATTTTCTTAATTAAGTCCCTAATTGACCCTTAAACTTCAATATGTATGCAATTAGGCCCTTGATTTAACCAAATCAACTCTCAAAAATTATAATTTGACCCCAGAACTTTAATTTCTTCCAATTAAAGCCTAAATTGACTTAAAACTCAATTTTCCTTGCAATCAAAACCTCTATAAATTCAAATAAACCTTCAATAAAATCCAATTGAGTCCATAAACATCCAATTTTGGCCCTTTTCTCTTCAAATTAAATTTTCTTCTTCAACAGGGCTCTCATCCTTCAAGAATATACTGTTAAAAATTTCACTCCTTGCATTTCTGAACCTCCTTAATCAATTTTTTCTGATTCTCTCTGAGCGCTCCCACCTCTTATTATTTTTCTAATTTTCTTCCGGCTATATATTTTTATTTTTGTGGGGGGACCCAAAAATGGGTTACAACAATACTAATATTGTATATATAACATAACATTTATACATATAACATTGATACTAATTACAAGGTAAATTCAACATTAACAACATATTCAACATTATATAAATACAAACAATAAAAAATATTCAAAAAATTAAAAAAAAACTCTAGACTAACAATTAAAATTAATGCAAATAATTAAACACAAATCATGCAATAATGTAGTAAAATTACTAATTATTCCAACATATTCAATTACTTATTCTAAGATAAATTCAACATTAACAATTATAATTCAACAAATTATTCAATTATTATGCCAATACAATAATAAAATATATTCAAAAAATTCAAAAAAAAAACTATAGACTAACAATTAAAATCAATGGAAATAATTAAACACAAATCATGCAATAATAGAGAAATTACTAATTATTCCAACATATTCAATTACTAATTCTAAGGTAAATTCAATATTAACAATTACAATTCAATAAATTATTCAATAATTATGCCAATACAACAATAAAATATATTAAAAAAAAAACTATAGACTTTAGGAATGAAATATGCTTACCTTAATAATGTGTTTATTTCAAGACTTTATCTACATTATAAATATACACCAAAACAAAAAATATAACAAAAATAAAAATAGCTAAAATAAAAAAAAATCCTTAAAGTAAAATGAAATAGAGGAAACACATACCTTTTAATTTGATGAAGATTCAAAAATAAAACTAGTAACCTTTGTAGAAATCTTGAAGGAAATGAGAGGAGAAAATCGAAAAGGAGGGGAAATTAAGAATGGAGGAATGAAAAAATGAACTGAAGGGGCGGTTGCTGAGATTTATAGGGTAGTTTTACCAACGGATTCACCGACGGGAATTAAAAACTATTATTTTAATTTATTCCGTCGGTAAATTTTGAATTTCGCACCAACATTTTTAATTACCCTCGATAGAACATAATTGTGTGCTTGTTTGAACTCTATTTCTGACAAATATCTTCCTCTTGTGACATTTTTATGTGTGGGTCGTCCAGGATTGGAGAATATTGACAAGTTTCCACTGGAAGACACTTCACCGCCATCATCATGCCGTGGAACGCGATTGATTCTCGTTCTCAAATAAGGTTCGAAATAGTACAAGATAAATGTTGAGATCTCCTCATTAATATAGGCCTCACATATCGAAGCCTCAACATGCGCCTTGTTCTTAACCTTTTTCTTGAGAGTGAACAAGTACCTGCATTGAATTAATCAAATGTTTTCAATTAAAACAAACAAATAAAATACTTTTATATATGAATTACATTGCAACTATAATATCTAACCGTTCGAACGGGTACATTCATCTATACTGGACCGGTCCTCCAACTTTTGCCTCGAATGGCAGATGTATGGGGAGATGCTTCTTGAGTCAAAAAATGATGGAGGGAATATCATCTCAAGTTTGCATAGTGTCTCGACGATATTCGTTTCAAGCCTCTCAATGTGATCAACATTCAACTTGATGGAACATATATCTCTAAAGAAATGACTGATCTCCGTGAGTGCATCCCATATCCCCTTTGGCAACAAATCATGAAAAGTTAATGGGATGAGTGTTTGCATAAACACGTGGCAGTCATGACTCTTCATTCCATACAATCTACATTCCTCCATATTAACCAGCCTTGATATGTTCGAGGCATGTCCATCCGGAAAACGCAGACTCTTAAGTCATTTGTAGACTAGTAGTGGTGCGTTTTTCTCTAACATGAAGCTTGCTCTTGGTTTTGCAACCCGTGACTCATCAAAAACCAACTCCATATTTTGACGGTTACAGAACAAAGCTACATCCAATCTAGCCTTGATATTGTCCTTTGTCTTCCCCTTCACATCTATGACGGTGTTGAAAATGTTCTCAAACACGTTCTTTTCAATGTGCATGACGTCAAGGTTATGGCGGAGAAGATTGGTCTTCCAATAAGGAAGCTCCCAAAAGATACTTCACTTTACCCAATTATGGGTCAAACCAAAACCAGGGAACTTCTGCTTACCTGATTGGAGACCAAACACAATGTCACCGTACTCTGATACAACATCATGCAATTCTTCACTAGAAAGACGCGGGGGTGCAACATCCTTTTCAACTCTGGCAACAAAGAAATCTTTTCTGTTCTTTCTGTACCTGTGATTATGTGGCAAGAAACAACGGTGACAGTCAAAAGCAAATTTTTGGTAGTGGGTATATCTCACCATTACTTGTCAAGATATAGCATATGTTATTCATGTTGTTAGTCAGTTTGTTGCTTCTCCTATTTCTATTCACTAGGCAGCTGTTCTTCATATTTTACAATATCTTCAGGGTACAGTCTTTCAAAGCTTCTTACTTTCATCCACTTCTTCCTTGGAGCTGTGTGCATACTCTAATGCTGATCATGGCAGTGATCCCATAGATCGCAAATCGATTACTAGTTTCTGTATCTTTTTAGGTGATTCTCTTATCTTTTGGAAGAGCAAGAAACAATCTATTATTTCTCAATCCTCAACCCAAGAAAAATATTGTGCTATGACATCTACTACCAAAGAGATTATTTGGTTACGTTGGTTACTTGCAGATATGGAAGTTTCACTTTCTCATCCTACTCCTATGTATTATGACAACCAGAGTTCTATTCAGATTGCTCACAACTCAGTTTTGCATGAACGAACTAAGCACATTGAGATTGATTATTATCTTACTCGTCATCATCTCAAGCATGGCACCATTACTTTGCCTTTTATTTCTTCTTCCTTGAAGATTGTAAATTTCTTTACCAAGTCGCATTTCATTTCTCGTTTTCGTTTTCTAGTTGGCAAACTCTCGATGCTTGTAGCTGCCGCATCGTAAGTTTGAGAGGAGATGTTAAATAATATATTTATCTTGTTTTATTTATTAATGATAGAATACTATTTTTAGCTTAACCATATACAAGCTCTTTGTATTTAGGTTAAATTAAAAAGTTTAATATAAATCAATTAAAGAGAATTCTAGGCTCCTTCTCTTTCATATTGATATTTATTTTTGTGTTAATTGAATTATTTTAACACTCATATCATGATCACGACTTCAAAGAAAAAAATACACAATACAATAGACTTCTCACCAAACACCTTCATTGAATTAATAATGAAAGGGGACCGTCCTGCAACCAGCAAAAACGTGAGAACTTTGGGACACATTTCTCAACAAAATTGCAAAGCTCTTTGTTATGAATGTTGCATAGCTCCAAAACCCTTTAATAGCGGAAATGATATCTAGAAGTACAACTCTTAATATGATAAAACATGGAGGGAACATCTTTACATGTCCCCATCGTTTACTCATCTCAAGATTTATATCGTGAAAGGACATGAATGGGACAATTGTGTTCGTATGAATCACATACTAAATACAAAGACAATTGACCTCCCATCTCTAGTCATTTTCAAGTTTACAGTCAATAGAAGAACCCACCAAATGGTTTCTTTCATATAGTACTGTAGAGTGATAATTGCAGAGTGAATAGTATTTCCCACCAAATGGTCATGATTGTCTGCTAAAGCCATTATTGAAGCGATCAATACAAAAAGTTATCCATTGTTAATGAGATGTGTAGATGATTTTACTAACTCTACTAACTACACAAGTAGAAAGAAATGCATTTGACAGTTGGAGTTTGGCTCATTTAATGATTCAGTTGCTCATCTAAATATATGGAGGAAAAAAATTGATGTAAAGGAATTTACCACACCGGACCATGAGCCTGCTAAACTTTAAAATTATTTATGGATTAAGAGGACAATGTTAAATCCAAGAGATACAATCACACTAAACCATAGTTTTAAAACCCGACCCGGTCCAGTGACCGGGTCACGGGTCAGATGGGTTGACCCAGGTCAACCCAAAAAAAATGTGCTCGATTCCTTCAGACTCAGTAGCAACTGCAAAGGGAGAGTCATAATCCTCGCTGGTTGAATTCATGGACGCAACAGTTGCGATGGTCCAGGCAAGATCCTGAGGACAAGATCTTCCTCCATGTTCTTGAAGAATCTCCTCGATCTTAGAGACGAAAAGATTATCGAACAATCCATCGGTACCAGCAACCACAATATCCCCCTACTCCACATCAAATTCACAAAGGAAAACCGAAGCCCGGCGCTTACCCTTCTGAACCCAATTCCCCAACGAAAAAGGGTAGTTGAAAATGTTGTGACCTGTAAACAAGCCTTTTCCCTTTGAAAACCATCAAACCGCTATCACCCACGTTGGCATAACACAATCGGTCTCTTTTAAGGGTAACAACACAGGCAGTGGATGATCCTAAAGCAACAGTCTTGGAATGCGCTTTTAACAATATTTTCTTGAGATTAACATCCCCTTTAGGCTTCAAGGATCGAAGAGCTGTGAGATAATTGGACATAAGTTCTCTTGCGAAAATCCCAGAATCAATTCCTTTCATAGCCCATCCACCAACACCATCAGCCACCCTAAAGGTTTGCCTTTCTTGGCAAATAAAATGAGCGTCTTCTCCCAAACTTTCTCGGTTCGACTCCAACTTTTTAAGAAATGGGTTTGACAAATTCTTGAAATTAATTAGGTCTTCTTCTCGCTTCTCTGCTCTGCAATGCTCGTGATTCGTCTCTCTGCTCTTGTCGTTTTGGAATTTGGCCTTTTAATTGTAAAAGGCTAAAACGACGTCGTTTCGGTCATAAGAATATATAAAAAAAACAAACTCGGGTCTCAGCCGGGTTTGGCCGGGCCAATTCCCAGCCTGTTTTTTGCTTAGACCCGGCCCGGCCGCAGGCCCGGGTCGGCCGGGTCCCGGGTTGACCCGCCGGGCCGGGCCGGGTCTTAAAACACTGCACTGAACAACTAGTCGAACAGAAAGCTCATAATTTTTTATCTAAATGTTCTATAAGCAGTCATTCAAATTAGGTTCAAAATTAAAATGCTCTTTGATTTAGTTTTGTTATTTTTTTTATATTTCCAGTTTAATTTGGATTTAATGTTGTTTTTTTTTATCCTATTTGATTTAAGATTTTGATTTTTGTTATACGATTTAGCAAGGTGATAGCGCAGGAGCTCTGATTCTCATACGGGTATTAATTAAAGTTCACCAATCTCAAATAATTTTCTTCTTAATTAAGAAAGGAGAAACCGTAAAAGAAGGGAAAGAAATAGTTGTTTGCTAGTCATTTAAATTGACAGAAATAAATTTTGGTCAGTCAAGAGAATAGAGCCAAAGAAAATTCGACAAAATATTTGAACTCACTCGTGGAAAGAATGCTTGCTTCAGTCCCGCGCGCTTGACCAATCATCAGAATATATCCTAGATTGACGGAGAGCGTGTTGCAAATATGTTTATGGACCAGATCCTAGATGGATAAGGCCAATTTGATTATTACTTGACTTGCTGCTGCCATTGTTATATATTAACAAGCAAATGATTCATGAAGATATCAGAATTTCTTCCAAACAATTCATTCCTTCTAATTGCAAACACATGGATGGGTCCCCTCCTCTCCATGAATGCGTACAACAAATCATTCTCTTAGACTTGACAGCGCCTACCCTAATCTTGATCCCTGGGGAAGACGGCACTCCTCATTTTGTAATTAGGACAGTACACAAGAAAGGTAAACCCAAGAAACCAGAGATTTAACTGCACTCCTCATTAGCAGTATCATAAAAGGCAAAAAGGTCGTGAAGAAAATGAAAATAGTGAGCTCAGTATGCTACAAAGTGCAAACAACACAAGAAAAATGGCAACTCGTACCCTCAGGTAAGAAGTATCACTGAAAGATTTGCCAAGGCAAGCTCATACCATGGATTCTGAAGTCACTCATAGTCGCTCTACCTTTGAAACTGGGAAGTCCCCACTGTAATCAAAGGCATCCTTGCTATAAATGTATGGACGTTTATATAGTGGTTCCCTTGCTTGCATCGTCATAGTTGTTTGCTAGTCATTTAAATTGACAGAAATAAATTTTTGTCAGTCAAGAGATTAGAGCCAAAGAAAATTCAACAAAATGTTTAGTACTTCCCTTGCAAGCTAATGTTCTCGGCCTTCACTATCTTTTCTTGATCATCAACATGATGGCTCTTTGCCTTTTGCAACCAATCTATCTTACTCATCTCAGTCTGCAGCTCCGTTGTCCATTGGTGGTCTTGATGAATCTGGCTTTGAGCATGTTGATAATGACCTGATGGATTCTTTAGTTGAACAATTAACGAATGGGCAGGCTTCGTATCAGAGGAAGAGAAAACGTGTGCTTTCGTTTCCATTCTTTTCCTCTTAGGTTTTCAAATTAGTTTTTCACAGCGCTTTTATTATCCGCTGCCATTTGGCCCAAATTCTCTTCCCCGGGAACTTTTGTTGAGTACATCGACTTTGCTGATAAAGCATTCAAGTGTTCTCAATGTAAAGCTCTTTTTTGGCTTGAAAAGAGGCTTGCTGACATAGCGGAAGTTTATGAAGAAGTAGGGCACCGCCTGCTTCTTGGAAAATCGTTCGAATCCTCGAAAAAAAAAGTAACACACTCAAATCCACGAGATGGAGCTCTTTTTTGGGTTGAAGAGAGGCTTGCATGCTCTACCAAGACCAATCCACAATTCTCACTCCGTTGTCTTGGTGGAAAAATTAGGCTTCCATGACCGCATCCAACACCTTATATTCTTGATGAGCTTCTTGACCCTACGTACAGTGAACCTTCTAAGAAATTCCGATCAAATATTCTTGCTTACAAATCTATGTTTGCTTTTACATCTATGGGGACTAATATAGGTCAATCAGTTAATCCCCAGCCTGGGCCATATGTCTTCAAGATAAATGGCCATTGCCATCTTGTTAATCACCAGCTTAACAATCCTGGATACAAGCTTTGATTGCTTGGTCAAAGAAGTTATGACTCAATACAATATAATTATCCATCATTGAATGATGTTGATGGTTTGGTTGTTGGAGATATTCGTGATTATCATTTAGAACGAGATATCATCATTGAAATCTTGGCAAGGACTTTGCAGAAGAACTCAAGATTACATAAAAAATTTATGTCCTTGCAATATCCTCTTCTTTTTCCCTTTGGTGAACATGGTTAACCAAAAAGTTCTAATAAGAGCTTTCTATGCTTATATTTATTCATGAAAGAGAATACAGTCATGACAATATTACAAAAGACGGTTGTCTTTACCAACCGTTTTTAATTGATGTGTTTGCAAATGTTGAAGAAGACAGGCTTGATTACATTAGAGCAAACCAGAATGATCTTCGAACTGAGCTCTATCAAGGCATTAATGAAGTTGTTCTTAGAGGGGATCTTCTGTTGGCGATCACATAGAACATCAAGACTAATATATATCAAGGAAGCAATATATCAAGAAAATAATTGTAAAGATATCAAAGAACTTAGTCTTGTCACATGTCAAGAGATTAGAGAATCAAGTGGTTAAAATGTTGATAGTATTGTTTGACAGTTAAGAAAGTCTGTTAGCATTGATAAGTGAAAATAAAAGAGAGGTTAGAAGCTTGTTCACGTCTTCTAACTATAGCTTGATATAAAGGTCTGTAACAGTGTGAAAAATGTATTGAACAAGAAAACATTTGATCCTTCTCTCTTCACTCTTAAGAAATTATCTTTGCTTCTCTTTACTTCTCTGTTTTACTTCTATGTAATTCTGTTATCTTAACAATAATTACTGAATCAAGGAAGCCATCCATATGTTAAGAAAATAATTACTGCAATGATATAGGAATTGATTTGTGCTGGTTATAGAATGTATAGTCATATTTCCTTGTATAGCACGTGTGTCTTTAAATAGAGTCTATAAAGGTTTCTATATAAGTAAATTTCCAGCCATATTCAGAGTGCATTGGTTTCCTTTATCCTTTCATTAAGGTCTAAACCTTCACTTGGTATCAGAGGCGTTTATAGGACTTAATTACCTCCAACCGATCCTATGGCCTCAGCCAATTCTTCTACCACTACCCTCACTTTCAAGACCATGGTTCACATGGTAACAATCAAATTATCATCAACAATCTTTCTTCTCTGGCGCCGTCAAGTTGTACCTCTACTGCAATGCCAAAAATTCTATGGTTATGTTGATGGTTCAACCTTAATGCCTTCTGCTACCATTGATCCCATAGCCAATGATCTTTGGAAACAAAATGACCAGCTTATTATGAGTCTTCTTCGTTCCTCTCTTACGGAGGAAGCATTATCTATAGTTATTGGACTTACAACTTCAAAAGATGTTTGGATTGCTCTTGAAACTGCTATCAGTCACAAATCCAAGGCTCATGAGCTTCAAATCAAGGATGAACTTTATCTCATAAAGCGTGGCTCTCGCAGTGTTGCAGAATACTCTCGCGTATTCAAATCTCATGTGATCAACTATCGGCAATGGGATGACCAGTTGAAGATGTTGACAAAGTTCACTGGTATTTACGTGGTCTAGGCCATGAATTCTCCACTTTCTCCACTACTCAACTTTCTTCAACTCCAATCCCGAGTTTCTACGATATTGTCCCTAAGGCTGAAAGCTTTGATCTTTTTTTCAAGACCATTGACAACAATGCAGGTGCCTCTGCCTATGTTGCTAATGCCTCCTCTTTCAACCGATATGCAAATTAAGCCTAACAAATATCACCAGAAATATAAGGGAGCCCAATTCAAAGGAGGAAATCGAGGCAAACAACAATATAAACGCCTTCCTCGCTGTCAAATATGCCGTGAAGAAGGACACTATGCCACAAACTGTCAACATAGATATACAAAACATGATGCTCACGTTTCTGAAGCACTTGCAAATTGCACAATTAGCAATGACACTGATGATTGGTATACTGATACAAGAGCATCGACACACATGACCTTAGATGTGTCTCAACTTGACAAAGTAGAACCTTGCACTGGTATGGACATAATTACTGTTGGAAATGGATCATCTATTCCCATTACCCATATGGGTTCATGTTCTCCCACTCCTTCTATCACATTAAAAGATGTTCTTGTTCTTCCACAAATAACGAAAAATCTGTTATCTATCAGCAAACTTACAAGTGATTTTCCTTTCTGTGTTTCCTTTACTGACAATCACTTTATCATACAGAATCTTCAAACTCGAAAGGTTATGGCAAGCGATGATCGTGTAGATGGCCTTTACGTACTGAAGCGTGGCAACCAAGCTCTTTCTTCTATCATTACAAAACAAAACTTTGTCATTCCTTTGATATTTGGCATGCTCATTTGGGTTTAAGAATAAGAAAGGTCCAACTCGTACTAAGGCTATCGGTACTACTCTTCCAAATTTCCTAACGTGGAAAAGGATGCCTCCTCTAAAATAATTTCTGTGCTCAATAAAAAGGGTCTTTATTCTCTCACATCTATATTGCCTAGTCCATCCTGTTGAATTTTATGGAATCAAGACTGCTGCAGACAATGAAGTCCAAGGCTGTGAAGATTGAAGATTAGAAGATTGTGTCTTAAGTTTTTAGTGTTAGCTGAGTATTGAATTAGCTTAGCATTAGGTTGAGTTTATCTTATCTTTAAATAAAGGTCATGTTGACCAAGTTTAGGATTGAGTTCAGTTTATTCTTAGTTAACAGATCATGTTGATCAATTAGCTGATTAGGATTAAGTTAAGTTTTGAATTTTAGCTTATCATGTACAAGAAGAAGTTGGTTTCAACTAAAACTCTTGTAATTTCTTTTATCTATAAATAAAGAAGAGGGATGGCAGTAACCAACTTGATTCTGCCCATTTTTATGCAAAATCTCAGTTTTTAGTGTTCTTCCCGTGTTCTTCATTTTTCTGGAAATTCCAGATTTGAATCTGAACAGTGCATGGTTTTGGGTTGATCTGAGTTGACTTTTGTTGACTTTTGTTGACTTTTTCGTTTTAATTCCTACAATTGGTATCAGAGCAATTAGGATCTTAGGTGGGATTGTGTGAAACACGAGTGGAAGGTGAGATTTACAAAAAGGGGAATTCAAAGTCATTTTTTGGTGAGAAACGAAAAATGAATTCTGGAGCCAGTTTTTCAGCAACTGCACCTTCATTTGCAGGGGTGAATTATGGCACCTGGGCTGTGAGAATGAAGGCTTATTTGAAGGCATTTGACTTGTGGGATTATGTGGATTATGGCAAGGAGCCAACTCCACTAAACGATGATCCAACCATGAATCAAATCAAGTACTTCAATGAAGAGAGAGCCAAAGGTTTTAGAGCACTTACCTGCATACACAATGCAGTAAGTGAAGAGATATTTTCCAGAATTTTGGCATGCGAGACTGCCAAAGAAGCTTGGGACAAGCTTAAAGCCGAATTCCAAGGAGATGAGAAATCAAGAAAAATGCAAGTTATGAACTTGAGAAGGCAATTTGAAGGGCTGAAGATGAAGGAATCAGAATCTATCATAGATTTTTCTTCAAAAATCTCTAAACTTGTTAATCAAGTGAGATTGTTGGGGGAAGATTTTCCTGATTCCAGAATTGTGGAGAAAGTATTGGTGTGTCTACCGGAGAAGTTTGAACATAAAATATGTTCCTTGGAAGACTCAAAAGACTTCTCGGAGATGAGTTTCCAAGATCTTGTAAATGCCTTACAAGCAGTGGAACAAAGGCAATCTTATCGAAATGAGGGAACAAGTGAGAATGCACTTGTTGCTTACAAAGGAAAACAGCAGCAATCTTACAACTTCTCCAGAACCAAGCAGATTGGAAGGAAAGATAAAAGCAAAGAATGGAGACCAAATCACCAGAATTCAAGTAGTTGGCAACCCAACAACTTGACAGTGAAGGAGAGAAAGGAATATCCTGCATGCAAGTATTGCAAGAAAACCAATCATTCTGAAGATTGGTGTTGGTTCAAGAAGGTGCAATGTAGAAATTGCAATCAGTTTGGGCACTACCAGAAATATTGCAAAAACAGAAAAGAAGAAGTAAAACAAGCTCAAGAAGAAGAAAGCTTGGCAGTAAAGGATGAGCATTTATTTGTAGCTACAATGCACAACATGCTCAGAAAACCAGAGGAGACAAATTCAGTGTGGCTCATTGACAGTGGTTGCACAAACCACATGACAGCAGACCTCTCAATTTTTTGTAGCTTGGATAAAAGCTATAAATCAAGGGTGAAGATAGGTAATGGAGACTTTGTAAAGGTTGAAGGAAAAGGAGCAATAGCAGTGGACACAAGGGCAGGTACAAAAACTCTACATGATGTCTTGTATGTGCCTAATATTAATCAGAATTTGGTGAGTGTGGGTCAACCATTAGAATCTGGCTATTCTCTATTTTTTGATGATGGAATGTGTGTTATTAGAGATAAAATGGGGACACTTTTGTTGTGTGCAAAAATGGCAAATAGATGCTTCAATGCAGATTTGAAAGAGATATGTTGGACTGCCAACATGTGCAAGAATGATGAATCAATTCTTTGGCACAAAAGGTTGGGACACTATAATTATGTTGCATTGAACAAAATGGCTGAGTTACAGATGGCACGTGGATTACCAAGCATACATGATCAAGGTAATCTTTGTGAGGCTTGTCAATTGGGAAAGCAAACCAAAGTTGCTTTCTCAAAATCTGTTTTTAGAGCAAATTCGAAATTGCAGCTCATACACACAGATGTGTGTGGGCCAATGCATGTTGAATCTTTGAATGGATCAAAGTATTTCTTGCTATTTGTGGATGATTATAGCAGTTATTGTTGGATTTATTTCTTAAAAAACAAGGCTGATGTGTTCTCTAAGTTTTTGTTGTTCAAGGCAGAAGTGGAACTTGAAACTGGACTGAAAATGAAGATGCTAAGGTCTGATAATGGTGGAGAATTTACTTCCCAACAATTGGAGAATTACTTGATGAAAGAAGGGATTAAACACCAGTTGACCGTGCCTTACACACCTCAACAAAATGGGGTAAGTGAAAGGAAAAACAGAACCTTGATGGAAATGGCAAGGTGCTTAATGTATGAGAAGAAAATGCCCTTAAAGTTTTGGGCAGAGGCTGTAAACACAGCATCATACATACAAAATCGTGTGTTTTCAAGAGTTTTGGATGATAAAACTCCTTATGAAATCTGGTATGATGTTAAACCCAATGTTGAGCATTTAAAAGTCTTTGGTTGCATATGTTATGTGTTGATACATGATGTTAATCGAAAAAAGCTAGATAAGAAGGCTGATGTAGGTATGATGATAGGCTATAGTTCAAAGTCTAAAGCCTATAGAATATTTGATGTTATGGCTAACAAAGTTATAATTGCAAGAAATGTTAAGTTTGTAGAAGATGCATCATGGAATTGGGAGAATTTGGCAGTCAACTGGACAGATCAAGTTCAACATGAAGAACCAGAATTTTATGATGAACTTGAAAATGAAAGAGACATAGATGATGAACCTGTTAGGGGGACAAGGTCACTAGATGACATTTACAACAGGTGCTCCATGGCTGAAGCTGAACTAGTCGAGATTGAAGAAGCAATGAAGTCTAAGGTATGGTTAAAAGCTATGCAGGAGGAGCTTGATATGATTGAAAAAAATCAGACCTGGATGCTTGTTGACAGACCTGCAAACAAGAAAACTATTGGTGTTAAATGGATATTCAAGACAAAGATGAATGCGGATGGAAGTATCAACAAACACAAGGCAAGATTGGTTGTAAAAGGCTATGCTCAAGAGGCTGGGATTGATTACACAGACACCTTTGCACCTGTTTCTAGGCATGAAACAATGAAACTTTTGCTTGCACTTGCTGCACAAAAGGGCTGGTATGTGTTTCAATTAGATGTGAAATCTGCTTTTTTGAATGGTGTGTTAGATGAGGAAATATTTATTGAACAACCAGCAGGTTTTGATAATCAAAATCCAAACCAAGTGTATTTATTGAAAAAAGCTCTTTATGGGCTCAAACAAGCTCCTAGAGCTTGGTATAGTAGGCTTGATGATCACTTGCTGAGTTTGGGATTCAAGAGGAGCATCAATGAGGTAACACTATATGTGAAACATGTTGATAATCATGTGCTAATGGTCTCTGTGTATGTAGATGATCTTCTAATTACGGGTGATAAAGGGCAGCTGATTGAAGAGTTCAAAACAAGCATGAAGGAGGTCTTTGAAATGAATGAGCTTGGGTTGATGTCTTATTTCTTAGGCATGGAAATAATTCAATCTAAACAAGGAATATTCCTATGCCAAAAGACCTTTGTGCAGAAGATACTAACCAATTTTGCAATGGCAAATTGCAAACAAGTTTCTACCCCTATGATTTTGGGACTGAAACTTGTTAAAGATGATGGAGCACCAAAAGCAGATGGGAAGGTTTATAGAAGCTTGATTGGGAGCCTATTATACTTAACCATTTCTCGGCCTGATATACTTTTTGCTGTTAATTATTTGTCTAGGTTCATGCAGGAACCAAGCCAAACGCATTTCATGGCAGCCAAGAGAATCCTGAGGTACTTGCAGGGAACAAAAAATCTGGGCATGCATTTTGCCAAGAACAGTGAGAACAAGCTTGTTGGTTTCACTGACAGTGATTGGGCAGGTAGTGATGAATGCATGATGAGTACTTCAGGGTATTGTTTTGCATTAGGAGTGAATGTTTTCAGCTGGATTTCAAAGAAACAATCAGTTGTGGCACATTCCACAGCTGAGGCAGAGTACATAGCAGCTTATGTGGCAGCCAAGCAACTGGTGTGGCTGAGAAAAATGCTAAAGGATCTTGATTGTGATCAATCAAATCCTACTGATTTGCTATGTGATAATATGTCAGCTATAGCAATTTCAAAGAATGCTGTGTTTCATGACAAAACGAAACACATGAAGATCAAATTTCATGCTCTAAGACAGTTTCAGCTGGAAGGTGAATTGGAGATGAAATATTGCAATACAAATGATCAATTAGCTGACTTGTTTACTAAACCATTAGCTAAAGGAAGATTCGAAGAGCTAAGGGAAAAGCTTGGGATGTGCAGTCTTGAATCCAAGGAGGAGTGTTGAATTTTATGGAATCAAGACTGCTGCAGACAATGAAGTCCAAGGAAGGGAAAAGCTTGGGATGTGCAGTCTTGAATCCAAGGAGGAGTGTTGAATTTTATGGAATCAAGACTGCTGCAGACAATGAAGTCCAAGGCTGTGAAGATTGAAGATTAGAAGATTGTGTCTTAAGTTTTTAGTGTTAGCTGAGTATTGAATTAGCTTAGCATTAGGTTGAGTTTATCTTATCTTTAAATAAAGGTCATGTTGACCAAGTTTAGGATTGAGTTCAGTTTATTCTTAGTTAACAGATCATGTTGATCAATTAGCTGATTAGGATTAAGTTAAGTTTTGAATTTTAGCTTATCATGTACAAGAAGAAGTTGGTTTCAACTAAAACTCTTGTAATTTCTTTTATCTATAAATAAAGAAGAGGGATGGCAGTAACCAACTTGATTCTGCCCATTTTTATGCAAAATCTCAGTTTTTAGTGTTCTTCCCGTGTTCTTCATTTTTCTGGAAATTCCAGATTTGAATCTGAACAGTGCATGGTTTTGGGTTGATCTGAGTTGACTTTTGTTGACTTTTGTTGACTTTTTCGTTTTAATTCCTACACATCCTTATGTGTTAGCTGTAAAAAGGCTAAAAGCCATAAATATTCATTTCAAATCAATTGTTGATAATAGGTATATAAAGAACTGAATGTGAATGTTGATGATAACTAGAAAAACAAAGAACAAAGAACTTGCAGCAAAGAACAAAGAGCAGAATGTTTTTCATAGGTTACTGTCATCCTTTAGCTTTTATTTATAGATGAAATCAATCACAACAAAATTAAGAAACGTAACTAACATAAACTCTTTCATTTAAAGAGCTATGTAACTTATTCTATATAAGTTTCAAATCTAAAGAAGTAAAAACTGACTAAACAATATCAAGATAATGATGTTACTAATAGATAGACATTAATGAAAGATAACCTACAGCTGATACATTAATTTCAGCTTTGGTGCCATAACTTCAACACTCCTCGTTAGTTCCAAAGCTACACATTCCTATCCTCTCCCTTAGATCTTCAAATCTATCTTTAGTTAAAGGCTTGGTGAACAGGTCTGCTAATTGCTCTTTTGACGTGCAGTATATCATCTCTAGTTCCCCTTTTTGCTGGAATTGCCTGATAGCATGGAACTTGATTTTTATATGCTTGGTCCTGTCATGAAAAACAAAATTCTTTGAAATAGTTATTGCTGATGTATTGTCACAGAACAATTCTGTGGGACTTCGTTGATCAAAGTTTAGATCATTCAGCATTTTCCTTAGCCATATCAATTGCTTTGCTGCCACATATGCTACTATGTATTCTGCCTCTGCAGTGGAATGTGCAACCACTAATTGCTTCTTTGAGTTCCAATAGAAAATGCTTCCTCCAATAGCAAAGTAATAACCTGAGGTGTTCATCATTTCTTCATCACTTCCAGCCCAATCACTATCAGAAAAAACAATTAGTTTAACAGAACTTGATTTCACAAAATGCATGCCAAACTCTAAGGTCCCTTTTCAGATATCTTAGAACTCTTTTGGCTGCAATAAAATGTATTTGACTTGGACTTTGCATGAACCTAGAGAGGTAATTGACAGCAAAAACAATATCTGGATGTGTAGCAGTTAAATACAACAAGCTGCCAACTAAACTTCTGTAGGTTTTTCAATCAGTTTTGGGAGCTCCATCCTCTTTCATTAGCTTTTATCCCAAAACTATTGGTGTACTGATTGGTTTGCAATTTTTCATTGAAAATTTGTTTAGTAGCTTCATTGTAAACCTCTTTTGACATAGAAAATAACCTTGCTCCGACTGAGTTAATTCCATGCCTAAGAAATATAAAAGCAAACCCAATTCATTCATCTCAAACTTATCCTTTATGTTAGTTTTAAACTCCTCTACCAGCTGCTCCTTGTCTCCTGCAATCAATAAATCATCTACATACACTGATACAATCAGAGTATGTTTGTCAACATTGTTCACATACAAAGTTACTCTATTTATGCTTCTTTCAAAGCCTAAGCTCAAAAGATACCCATCCAATCTGTTGTACCAAGCTCTAGGAGCCTGTTTAAGTCCATACAAAGTCTTCTTTAGCAGATATACTTGATTTGATGTTATCTCCTTTTCAAAGTCATCAAGTTGTTCAATGTATATTTCTTCATTTAGAACACCATTCAGAAATGCAGACTTAACATCTAACTGAAAAATATGCCAACTATTTTATACTGCTAAAGCAAGCAAGAGCTTTATTATATCAAGCCTAGATACTGGAGCAAATGTGTCAGTGAAGTCAATACCTGGCTCTTGTGAATAACCCTTCACTACAAGTCTTGCTTTGTGCTTATTGATACTCTCATATGCATTCAGTTTGGTTTTGAAAATTCATTTTACACCAATTACCTTCTTGTGAACGGGTCTGTCAACCAGCATCCATGTTTCATTATTTTCTATCATCGTGAGCTCCTCCTTCATTGCAGTTATCCATACTTATGAGTTGATAGCTTCTTCAAAATATATTGGTTCTGCTTCAGCAACATTGCACCTACTGTAAATGTCAGCTAAGGACTTTGTCCCCATTACTGGTTTGTCATTGATAGTATCATCATCCTCTGTAGCATCCAGTTCAATTTGATGCTTCCTATTTTGTCCTTACAATTGATGCAGCTTCACATTTCCATGTACCATTCTCTGCAACTTTTACATCTCTAGCAATCACAACTTTATTAGATTTCAGATCATAGATTTTATAAGCCTTAGATTTTGTGCTATAGTCTATAAGAATTCCCATAACAACCTTTTGATCAAGTTTTCTTCTCTTAACTTCAGGTTGCAAGACATAGCAAGGGCTGCCAAAAACTTTTAAATGATCAACATTGGGTTTAAAGCCATACTAGATTTTATAAGGAGTCTTATCTCCTAACACTCTTGTGGTCATACGATTTAGAAGGTAGGATGATGTGTTTACTGTCTCTGCCCAGAATTTTAATGGCATTTTCTTCTCATATAGCAAGCATCTTGCCATTTCCATCAATGTTCAGTTTCTCCTCTCACTGACTCCATTCTATTGTGGAGTGTAAGGCATTGTTAGTTGATGTTTGATCCCTTCTTTTGCCAAATATCCCTTAAATTTTTGAGAGGTAAACTCACCCCCATTATCAAATCTCAACATCTTCAGTTTGTTTCCTGTTTCTAGTTCAACTGTTGTCTTAAATCTTACAAACTCAGCAAACACGTCAGCCTTAGATTTAAGAAAATAAACCCAGCAAAATGTATTATAGTCATTAACAAATAATATAAAGTACTTTGAACCATTCAAAGATTCCTTGTGCATCGGACCACACACATCTGTGTGTACCAGCTGGAACTTTGATGATGCTCTAAATGCATTATCAGGAAAAACAATTCTAGTCTGCTTTCCTAATTGACAGGCTTCACAAATATCATGTTGTTCTTGTATTTTGGTAAACCAGAAGCCATCTACTGATCAACCATCCTTTTTAAGGTAGCATAACTGAAATGCCCCAATCTTTTATGCCATAAAACAGAATCAGTATAGAAACAAGTGTTAACACTCAAACAAGCCTTTTTCCAATCAATATTAAAACTTTTATTCATGATCTTAACAGAGAGCAATAGTATTCCAATCTTGTCTCTAATATTGCACATTCCATCATTAAAAGATAATGAGCAGCCAAATTCCAGTAATTGTCCCACACTCACTAGATTCTGATTAATCTTAGGTATATAAAGCACATTGTTTAGAGTTTTTGTACCTGACATTGTTTCAACTTCAATTGCTCCTTTGCCTTCAACCTTCACATACTCTCCATTGCCAATTCTGACTTTGGACATGTAACTTTTATCCAAATCCTTGAATAAACTCAAATCGGTAGTCATATGATTAGTGCAGCCACTATCAATAAGCCATGATGAATTGTTTACCTCTGCTGTGTTGCACATCTGTTCTAATGTAGCCATGAATAAATGATCTTTCTTGGCTTCTGAATTTTTTGCGATATAAGCTTGTTTCACTACTTCTGATTTGTTTTTGCAGAACCTTTGGATGTGACCAAATTTTTTGCAACTTCTGCATTGTGCATTCTTAAGCCAGCACCAAGCTTCTAGATGATTTGTTTTATGAAAGAATTTGCAAGGAGGGAAATGTTCTCTCTTTTCTTTCCCTCAAGTGATGATGTTTTGTTGTTCTGATGCCAATTATTTGATTGCCAACTTCTCCCTCTTTCTCTTTTTCCTTCTTAATTGTTCTTGTAAAAATTCATAGTCCAGCTCTCCTTGGAAACTGCAACAAGAGCTCTTTCACTTGTTTCTTCGTATCTATAAGCTTGCCTCTGCTCCACTGCTTTGTAATGCATTAACCAATTCTTGAAGACTCATTTCTGAAAAATCTTTTGAATCTTCCATAGAGCAAATCTTATGCTTAAATTTCTCTGGTAGACTTACCAGAACTTCTCCACTATTCTTGAATCTGGAAAATCTTCCCCCAAAAGTCTCACTTAATTCACAAGTTTTAAAATTTGAGATGAGAAGTCTTTGATGGTTTTAGTTTCTTTCATCTTTAAACCTTCAAACTGTCTTCTAAGGTTTAAAACCTGTATCTTTCTTGACTTCTCATCACCATGAAATTCTGCTTTAATTTATCCCATGTTTCTTTGGCAGATTTACACACCATAATCCTTATGAAGATTTCTTCACTCACAGCATGATGAACACAAGTAAGAACTTTGAATCGTTTTGCCTTTTCTTCATTAAAAAACTTCATTTGTGCGATCGTAGGATTGTTTCCTAGTGGAATTGGTTGTTTATCGCTCTCCACTATCTCCCATAAGTCAAAAGCTTTGAGATAAGTTTCCATTTTTATAGCCCACACACCAAAATTTTGCCTTGTGAACATTGGTGTCTTTGCTGGAAAATTTACAGAATCCATTTCTTAAAAAAAAAAACTCAATCTTTCGTGTTTCACTCACAATCCCTTCAAAGAAAACTTCTTTGATTTAACCTCACTAATCTCTCGTGTTTCACTCACAATCCCATCTAAGATCAAGAAATTTCTCTAATACCAAATGTTGATAATAGGTATATAAAGAACTGAATGTTGATGATAACCAAAAAAACAAAGAACAAAGAACTTGCAGCAAAGAACAAAGAGCAGAATGTTTTTCATAGGTTACTTCCATCCCTTAGCTTTTATTTATAGATGAAATCAATCACAACAAAAATAAGAAACGTAACTAACATAAACTCCTTCACTTAAAGAGCTACGTAACTTATTCTAAATAAGTTTCAAATCTAAAGAAGTAAAATCTAACTAAACAACATCAATATATTAATTTCAGCTTTAGTGCCATAACTTCAACATCAATGATAGTCGCTCAAACATCATCTTAGGTCTTATACATTGTGATTTATGGGGACCAACACCTATACCTTCCCTCTCAGAATATCGATATTACATCATTTTTATCAATGATTACTCGCACTTTACTTGGTTCTATCCATTAAAGAACAAAGTTGATTTTTATCCCACCTTCATCCAATTTCAAACCTTGGTTGAAAATTAGTTCTCATCAAAAATAAAAATATTTCAAAGTGATGAGGGGGTGAATTCATGAGTGCAATCTTTAAGTCTCATCTCGTTAAATGTGGCATTCATCATCAAATTTCTTGTCCTCATACACCATCTCAAAATGGCAGAGCCGACAGGAAACATAGACACCTTACTGAAACAGGTCTCACAATGCTTTTTCATGCTAATTCTTCTTTTCGTTTTCGTTTTTAGGATGAAGCCTTTAGTACAGCCATATACATCATAAATTGCTTGCCTAAACCTGTCATAAATGAACTATCTCCATTTGAAATTTCGTATGGTAAGACTCATTCTTATGCTATGTTTCACGCATTTGGCTGCTTGTGCTTTCCATATTTACATGATTATGCTAAACATAAAGTTGAACCACGTAGTCTTCCTTGTATCTTTCTTGGATACAATACTTCCTATAAAGGATTTCAATGTTTAGATCCTACATCACATCGAGTTTTTGTCACCATGTATGCATGATTTAATGAAATAGTATTTCCATTTTCATCTTCTAATATGCAGCCTTCTTCAACTCTTTCAGATTTCATTTTCTTTTATGATCCCTGTGTATCGAACTCTTCCTTGTCTGGCACTAATTCTTCTGCAGATTCTCAATCCTCACCACACACATCTGAGTCTCCGCCATGTAAATCTTGTGCCTTAGAGTTGGACAATTCTCATGTGTTAGCACTGCCTCTACCTTCTCCAAATACTTCCTCAATTAAAGTTCTATCAGATATGCCGCCTCCATCAAATCTGCGCTCTTCAACTCAGAACTCTCATTCTATGATCACTCATGGGAAAGCTGGTATCTCCAAAACTAAGCATTCCAATTATGTTTGTCAAGTTCCATCCTCTCCTTTACCATACTCTCTTATAGTAACGAAGGAACCAAAGGGATTCAAAAGTGCTGCTAAAATTCTAGAATGGCTTGCTTCCATGAATGGAGAAATTCATGCTCTCCAACTCAATCAAACATGGGATTTAGTTCACAGACCATCTGCCAAAAATGTTGCTGGCTCCAAATGGGTCTTTCGTACTATTTATCATTTGGATGGAACTATTGATAAGCTCAATGCTCACCTTATTGCTAAAGGCTAAACACAACTCTATGGTCTCCACTTTAATGATACATTCAGCCCAATAGTTCGCGCATCCACAGTCAGACTCGTCCTCTCTATCTTAGTTTCTCGTGGCTGGATCATACATCAACTAGATGTTAAAAATGCTTTCTTACATGGTATACTACCAGAAGAGGTTTATATAGAGCAACCACCAGGATATATTAATGCCTTTTACTGTTTACCAAGAATGACTCTAGAAGTAAAATAAAATCTCAGGAGAATCTGAGTTTGTTTATAGTATCAAAGTTTGTTTGCTGTAACTATTTTAATGGCTATCTTTTATTCTATGTAACAAAAAATCAGATATGCTTGGAGAATATCTTGCAATTTTGTTTTTCCTTATTGTATAAATAATCGTATTGAATTCAATAAAGTATGTGTTCTGTTGTAGCTACAATAAGAAAGTTTTGTTTTCTCTTCAATATATATAACAAATTGATACTAGAGCTTATTTTCTTGAGGGACTTGTGAGATTGAGAGATCCTAAACACAACCTTCAAACACTTGTGAGATTGAGAGAGCCTAAACACAACCTTCAAATACTTTTCATCTAAACACAACATATCCAATATGAACTCAAAAATGCCATTTATTGCAATGGCACCTCTAGTATTTGATGGGATCAATTATCAAGTATGGGCTGTTAGAATGGAAGCCCATCTTGATGCTAATGATCTATAGGAAGCAGTTGAACAAGTATAGGAAGTGCCAACTCTGTCAGACAATCCAGATGTCGCACAAATAAAAAATCACAGAGACAAGAAGCAGAGAACATCGAAAGCAAAAGCAACTATGTTTGCGGCAATCTCACCCACCATTTTTTACAGGATAATGACTCTGAAAATAGCAAAGGAAATCTGGGATTTTCTGAAAGGAGAATACGAAGGAAAAGAGAGAATTAAAGGGATGTAGGTTCTCAACTTAATCCGAGAATTTGAGTTACAAAAGATGAAAGAATCAGAAACAATCAAGGAATATTCTAACAAACTTCTTAGTATTATTAACAATATAAAACTCCTTAGCACTAATTTTTCTGATTCTAGAATTGTTCAAAAATTTCTAGTAACAATTCCAGAGAAGTTTGAGACGACAATCTCATATTTAGAAAATTCTAAAGATTTGTCAAGCATTACCTTGGCAGAGTTGTTGAATGCACTACAAGCACAAAAGCAAATGAGGCTGATGAGGCAAGAAAGAACTGTAGAGGATGTATTCTTTGTCAAATCCCAAAATAACCATGATGGTAAGAATAGAAAAAAACATAACAACAAGTTTGAAGGCTTTGCATTCAATACCAGAAACAATAAGACCAACAATACTCAAAGCTTTCCACCCTGCCCTCACTGAAAAAAAAAATCATCCTTAGAATAAATGTTGGTAGAGACCTGATGCACGTTGTTTTAAGTGTGGTCAGTTAGGGCACATGGAAAAGATATGCAAGACTCAACAACAACAAACTGAAGCCAAGGTTGCTGATGATCAACATCAAGAGGAGCATTTGTTTGTGGTATCATGTTTAGCCACAAATAAATTCACAAAAAACTAGCTCATCAATAACAGTTGTACAAATGATATGACTCATGATGGAAAGCTCTTCACAGAGCTTGATAGAAATGTTATTTTCGAAGTTAAGATTGGAAATGGAACTCACCTGAAAGTTAAAGGAAAAGGAACAGTAGTTATTGAAACACACTCAGGTTTTAAATTAATTTCAAATGAACTATATGTTCATGAAATTAATCAAAATTTGTTAAGTGTTTCTCAACTACTAGACAGAGGTTATAAAGTGTTGTTTGAAGATAAAAGTTGCGTGATTGAAGATGTTGAAGGCATAAAATTCTTCAATATTCAAATGAAAGGAAAAAGTTTTGTATTGGATTTTAAAGAAGAGCTGGTTGTTATATACAAAGAAGTCAATAATTCAAAGCTTTGGCACAAGAGAATGGGGCATTATTGTTATGAAGCATTATTTTTCATGGAAAAGAACAACATGGTGAAAGGCTTGCCCAAATTAGGAAAAGATTTTCCTATATGTGCTGCCTGTTAATATGGAAAGCTGTCAAAACTTCCATTTCAACAAAGCAAAGCGTAGAGAGCTACACAGAAGTTGCAATTAATTCACATAAATGTTGGAGGACCAATGAACCCATCATCTCTAAATGGCAGTAAGTACTATGTTTCCTTCATTGATGATTATTCCAGAACGTGTTGGATTTACTTCATGAAATTCAAAGCGGAAGTTGCTAATATATTTGGAAAATTCAAAGCTTGGATTGAAACTCAAAGCAACTACAAAATTCAGGTAATCAGATCCGATAATGGAACTGAATACACTTTTGAAAAATTTAACAGATTTTGTGAAGATGCAGACATTGAACACCAGCTAACAGCACCATATTCTCTATAATAAAACGGTGTTGTGGAAAGAAAAAATAGGACAGTGATGGAGATGACTAGATGTTTGCTTCATGATAAAGGACTACCCAAGAAATTCTGGGATGAGGTAGCTAATACATCAGTATTCTTGTTGAATAGATTGCCAACAAAAACCCTGCAAACAAGGACTCCATTTGAAGCCTAGTTTGGCTACAAACCAAAGCTAATTAATCTAAAGATATTTGGTTGTTTATGTTTCTCTTATATTCCTCAAAATAAGAGAGACAAACTGGACAAGAAGGCTAAAACTGGGATTTTTTTAGGCTACAGTGTTGTTGCAAAAGCCTACAAAATCTACATACCTCAAAGAAACAAAGTAATCATTACCAGGGATGTTCAGTTTTTCAAATCTAATAGCTGAGATTGGAAGGATGAAAAGCAGATTGAAGATCAAAATCAGAAGAATGAAATAGATGATGAACTTGTGAAAGGAACTAGAACTGTTGCTTACATCTATCAAAGATGCAATGTTGCTGCAATAGAACCTGCAAGTTATGAAGAAGCTACAACTGAGCAAAAATGGTTAGATGCAATGAAGGAGGAGCTAAAAACGATTGAAAAGAATCAAACGTGGGAATTAGTGGACAGATCTCAACAAAAAAAAGCCATAGAAGTCAAGTGGATTTTTAGAATCAAAGTGAATTCTAATGGTTTTGTGAATAAATGCAAGGCAAGGCTGGTTGTCAAGGGATATGCTCAGATGTTTGGGGTGGATTTTTTTGAAACATTCACTCCAGTTGTAAGGATGGATACAATAAGAATGCTACTGGCACTTGCTGCACAAAAAGGCTGGACTTTACATCAAATGGATGTCAAGTCAGCTTTTTTAAATGGTTACTTGGAGGAAGAAATCTTTGTTGAACGACCTGAAGGTTTTTCTATTGCAGGACAAGAGAATTAAGTATATCAACTAAAAAAAGCCTTACATGGCTTAAAGTAGGCTCCAAGAAGTTGGTATAGCAGGATTGATGCTTACTTGCAGAACTTAGGCTTTATAAGAAGTTTAAGTGAATCTATTCTTTACATTAAAGGAGCTGAAGGACAGATACTTGTTGTATCTCTTTATATTGACGATTTACTAATAACAGAAAGCTGTAGAGAGTAAATTGACAAGTTCAAAGAAGAGATGAAGTCTGTTTTTGAAATGACAGACCTTGGAGGGATGACATTCTTTCTTGGCATGCAAATATTTCAAAAACAAAATGAAATATTCTTGTGTTAGCACAAATATGCAAAGAAAATTCTCAAGGAAGATGGAGCTGGAAAAGTGGATGAAAAGCTATACAGAAGCCTAATAGGTTGCCTAATGTATTTGACAGTAACAAAACCAGACATCATGCATGTTGTAAGTCTATTATCTAGATATATACATTGTGCAAGTGAAATTCATTTTAAAGCAGCAAAGAGAATCCTCAGGTACATAAAAGGCATAGCTGATTATGGGATCAAATTCAGTCAAGTTGAAAAATTCAATCTTCATGGCTACTCTAACAGTGACTGGGTAGGAAACATTAATGACATGAGAAGCACCTCTGGTTATTACTTTAGCTTCGGTTTAGGTGTTTTTCATGGAGCTCAAAGAAACAAGAAATTGTTGCTCAATTTACAGTAGAAACTGAATACGTTGTTGTTACTGCCTCCGCAAACCAAGCATTTTGGATTAGGAAACTACTAACAGATTTGAATCTGAAGCAAAATGAAAGCATACAAGTATTTGTGGGCAACCAAGTTGTAATATCAATCTCAAATAATCCAGTATTTCATGGTAGAACAAAACATTTCAAGATTAAATTTTTCTTTCTAAGAGAAGTTCAATAAGAAGGAGAAGTGAAGCTGTTTTACTGCAAAACGAAGGAACATGCAAATATCTTAACAAAAGCACTTCCCAAGCTCAAGTTTGAGTATTTGAGACAGAAGTTTGGAGCTTGCAGCTTCAGAGTCAATGAGGAGAATTGTTGATCAAGAATGACTCTAGAAGCAAAATAAAATCTCAGTAGAATTGAGTTTGATTACAGTATCAGAGTTTGTTGCTATTTTAATGGCTATCTTTTATTCTATATAACAGAAAATCAGATATGTTTAGAGAATATCTTGCAATTCTTTTTTTCCTTATTGTATAAATAATCATATTGAATTCAATAAAATATGTGTTCTTCTGCAACTACAATAAGAAAGTTTTGTTCTCTCTTCAATACATACAACACTTACCCACATCAGGTTTGTTGTCTCAAAAAGGTAATCTATGGCTTGAAGCAAGCCCCAATAGCATGATTTCATCGATTCACCACATTCTTACTCATTATTGGTTTTAGTTGTAGCAAATCAGATTCTGGTCTATTTTTTCATTCATCGGCCAATGATATTCTTTACTTACTCTTATATGTTGATGACAAAACACAAATTTTCAAAACCCTAACATTCATCAAAACTGAAATTAAAGCTAAAGAAAACATATTATACACATTAAAGCATAATCTTACCCTTTTTACTTATTTCCTCCAACTCCTTTCTATTTCCCTTCTAATTTCCCTCTTTTCTCTTCTTCTTCTTCTTTCTCCCTTTTCTCTCACGGTTTGCTCTCAAGAACACAACTCCCTCTTTTGTTTTTTTTTTTACTTCCTATTTATATTTATCATCTCTTTATACAATTACTACAATACCCCTCATTTAATTATATTTTCTTCTAAGCCACCAAGGGCTTGGTTGCCTTTTCCTATCTCTTTTAATTCAAAACATTACAATTCTGCTACAGAAGATTGGTACCGCAGATAATCCAGCTGACATGCTCACAAAATGTGTCTCAGGGATCAAGTTTCAACATTGTTTGGACTTGGTCAACATCTCTCGGTGTTAAGCACTTTCAGGGTGTAGCGCTATATGGCGCGTTAAAGGCAGCATTGATCAATCATGAGGATTGGATGGAAAAATCTTGCCAAAGTGGAGATTTGTAGAAAATTTGTCAACATTTTTTCCAACCACCATAACTTTTTTATTGTAGTAGTTGGTAGGCATTTATTAGGTTGCACATGGGTTGCTGCCAAGGCTCTTCTTTCTCCTATAAATGGAGATAGAGACGAGAGAGTGTAGAGACGAGAGAGTGCAAGTGCAAAGGAAGTGTGTGAGAGTGAAAGAGAGCAGATTTGAGAGAGTGAGTGAGTGTAAGAGTGAAATATTGGGTTTTCTGGGATTGTACCGGGTTGAGTTGAGTGTTTATATCATTCCTCCAATAATATACAATCTGCTGCCTCCGTGGACATACCCGGTTTTGGGAAACCACGTAAATCTGCTTGTTTGTGTTTTATTTGTGTTTGCTTTCGGTCCAGTATGCACAACCATATTCACCGAGGATTTCTTTCACCCAACATACAAAGGTTTTGCTAACCATATATTCACAAGTAGTTGACTCTTACAAATCTGATGCACCACACGCGGCAAACATCGCAAGAAAATATTGTAAAACCCAGTACCGAAGCAACTTCTCATCTTTCCCAGCTAAACAATGCTCATCATGGTTCTAGACTCAAGATAATGAAAGCTCTTCTTCCTTCAAGGATGGTGGAAACTCGTCCTGGCTTGCTTCCTCAAAACTAGCTGAAGTGGATTCTGCTTCAGCATTGGGGTTTAAACCAGCAAGATGCAAGATATTCTCAATCTCTTTCACTACTTCACCCATTGTCGGCCTGTCACTTCCTTTCTCTTGTACACATTTCATTGCCAGATCCACTATCTTGTCTAGACCTTTCGGCTTCGTGTCTAAACCAATGCTTGGGTCAAGAAGTTCATGAAGGTTATATAGATCTTTTTTTTTATCCAATGAGCTACTTACCTCCGCTACAAGGTATTTCCCTCGCTCTAAAGGCTTTCTTCCACTTACTAGTTCCAGCAACACAACTCCAAAGCCATAGACATCACTCTTCTCAGTCAAGAGCAGGGACTTCTGATATTCTGGATCTATATAACCCTAAGCAGAAAATATAGTAATCTTGTCAATTGTAACCTTTGATATATATTAATTGGCTTTAATCATAGACCAGCAGGCGGCCTGCATATAATGAAACTAGATAGTCTTAAATTCTTGAAGTTTTGGAGGTACTGACCATTGTCCCTTTAACTTGAGTGCTAGCAAGAATAAGCTCACTATTGTCCATAGGCTTGGAAAGACCAAAATCACCAACTTTAGCATTTAAGTATTCATCCAGTAATATGTTAGCTGATTTTACGTCCCTGTGGATAATACGAGGGTTGACAAGCTCGTGCAAGTAGGCAAGACCTCTTGCTGCACCAAGAGCCACTTTAAGTCTCCTCCTCCAATCCAGCCAGATCCCGCTCAAACCTGCTTACATGAGAAGAGGATATATAATAGTGTAGACTTACTTCAACTATAGAATGCGTGTGCTTATTTTCGGAACAAAGGCACCAAAGGGTTGTCATGGAAAACTCAATGCTTGTAAGATTGAAAGGTTCCATGTGCAATACCTGATAGGCTGTCCCTGAGACTACCATTGCGAACAAACTCATAAATTAGCATCTGTTCACCTCTCTCAAAGCAAAACCCAACAAGGTTTACAACATTTTTATGATGAACTCTCGATAAAACTTCTATCTCTGCGTTGAATTCAAGCCCACCTTGCACCGATCCTTGACGACATCGTTTGATGGCAATCAGTTGTCCAGTAGGAAGCATCCCTCTATAAACCTGTACACAAAAATGTTGAAAGGTTACTTTCAAATACTCATTCTTAAGGTTTGGTATTCCATGCCAGCTCAGAGGTTAGATAGTTTGAAGGCAAATTGTAACCAGCAACACCCACAATCATTGTTTATGCAAATGAAACCACCAGGACAGGAAAAGAGGGAGAAACTTGCCATTCCGTAACCCCCTGATCCAATATGATTGGCTTCCGAAAAATTATTCGTGCACTTCGTAATCTCATTGAAAGAGAAGCATCTGGCTCCCTTCAACTGAGGAACGCTGTTACTGTTCCTTGAATCCAAGTATGCTGCAATTTGGCAAAATGAAGAAAAAGAAATAAACACAATTTTCAATGATGAATGGGAAAATATCAGGTCTAAAACTAGAACCTTAAAGTACCAAAATGATTCTTCTGTTCACTTGCTCTTTCTCTTCTGTTCTTCTGACGATAAGCACATACCCCTGCAAGAAGCAATAGTAGCAGGAAAGAGGCTCCTCCAGCCGCAGCCCCAATGATCCTTCCAGTGCTTGATAACTCTTTTGACATCGTAGGTTTTCCTGCATGACAAAGAGGGAGGGAAGGAGGGAGAGAGGGAGGGAGGAGGATGTGTCATCAGAAGAAAGAAAGAACAATGCAAGCCAATCTCTCACTTGTGCATGAAATGTGTAAGTACCATCGAAGTATGGATATGCAGAACCCTTAAAATATGTAGGTCCAAAGATATCTGAATTCTCATAAGTCTGAAGGGTTAGCACAAATCCAATTTCAGAAATCGTAGCTGTGTTAAAATGATTTTGGCCTGACGGAAACATAGATAAATTTGACTCAAGATACCCAAACGAATCCTTCGCTGGAAAATTTACATCAACTGAATCCACAGGAAGTTGATGGAACTTGAAGGAACGCATCAGAGACTCTTCTTCCAGATGTACATAATAAGTTGAGTTTCTTGACTCTAAAAATGGAGGTTTGAAAACTAGTACTCCCTTGTATGGATACGAGCATTTGCAATTGGGACTGGAAATCTGATCTGAAATGCAGTGGAGGGGAACACATTTCTCTGGTAGCCTCGTATACGAAGAATTGGCTTGAGGAACTGTGCTGTAATTTCCTGTTGCTTCTGGATGGTCACAAACTGGGTTACCCACAAGTCTGCAAAATATAACACATCAAACACTCTTATGCAGGCAAGTTGTATAGCACATCTCCTCAGGATTTAACTTTTCCCACTACTATCGTTGTCACATTTTAGCAGTCAAGTGGACAAAATTAAGGAAAAAAGAATTACAGAGACATCTCAAAAGTTTGAAGATATTATAAAAACTTTTGAACGAAAAATGCCGTTAACGTTTGATATATATTGAAGGGATGATTTTCTGTAATATCCGAGAGGGACTATTGTAATTCATCCAAAAAAAGGAGGAGGAGAATGCCTCTTACATTACATCCACGTTATTCCTTCGTTCTGGTGTTTCTGAATAGAATGAAGAAATGAGATTGTTTCGCATATCAATGACTTGCAGTTGGCTGCTAGAGCTTGTTGCAATATCCAATGTGCCATTGAGCTGGTTGTTCCTTAAAATCCTGTAACCATTTGTGAATTTAGATATCCATCAATTTCCATGAGATGAAAGAATCTATCAATATCCATAAAGTTGACTGCTATGGTACTGAAGAAACAAGGGGAAGGATGCTCACAAAGTCTGTAAACTAGGAAGATCGAAGAGTGTAGGAGGAATCCGACCTTCAAGTCCAGTGTTTTCCATCTTTCTGTTATTCACAGGAAGTGAAGAAAGCTTCACTATGTTGACAGCGTGAAAAATCATAAATTGTAAACTTTTATACACAGGAATGCATAGTCAAAAGAGGTTCCATGGACAAAAATGTCTGTCAAAAAACCCAATGACTGCTTCATAAAACACTTGCTAAACATGGAGACAATTATAATCTAGCATGTAAAGTCATGATGCCTGAGCAAAATTTTAAGGGCTAATTGCAAAGTGGGATGGTGGAAAGGGTTTGTGATTCTTGAAAGAAAACAGTTTAGTTAAGGCTTCATTGAGCTGGTCGAGTGTGTGTGACGACAGAGAGAAAAGGAGGGAGGAAGGGAGACATACAGTGTTGTCAAAGCCCGTAAGTTTGAGAATGACAACGGAAAATCTGAAGCGTCAAAACTATTATTGCTCAGGTCCCTGGAGAAAAGATTTTGGTCAAAGTAAGCATTTGGAGAAAAGTCGAATTGTATTTCATACTGAGATACCTAACAACGTTAATAGACTTGAAATCTTACAAGTAGCTGAGATAAGCCATGCCAGTGAGATTAGGAACAGGCCCAGTAAATTTATTGTTGGACAAAATCCTGAAATTTATCAGCAAAAACACTCTTAACAGAGTGAGAATTCGCACAAAAGACTTAACAAACTAGCCAAACCATTGTGATATCTTTACTGGCAATGTCGTTTTCTGTATACTTACAACGTCTTCACAGTGGTAAGATTGTTGAGGTTTGGAGGGACAGGTCCAGTTAATGAATTCCCTTCAAAACGTCTGCAACAAAGATAAGGCATTCAATACAAACTAGATCAGTGTAGATTAATCACTTCAGTTTGCCATGTGGATGCTTACACAGCCTCCAAAGTCTGCACAAGTCCAAGGGTAGAAGGAATGCTTCCCGTGAGATTATTGTCATGCAAAAGCCTGCACAGAAGTAATTTATATGATGTATATAGAATTGTAAACCTTTTAAAGAAGCATATTAAATTAAAAAGAATATTGTTTTCTTTTAAATTAAATTAAAATCCCACTTCCTATTTTCTCCCCTATTCCATTGGTGAAGTAGTTTGACTTCAACATCCAAAGCAAATACAAACTTACACATGAATGAGAGTCATGTTTGATCTGAAAAGCTCTTTCGGGATTGTGCCTGAGAGCTGATTCCCTCCTAGATGACTGAATAATTTTCAGACCACCATAAACAGATGTCAATAACGCCGAAGCAAGAGAGCACACTAATCAGCTGGACAGCACAAAGAGATTTGACATACAAGTGTAGTGCATTAACTAGCATATCAAGACCAGATGTAGTTCCACTGGAGACAGGGATGGCTCCATCGAGCAGATTATTGAATAGATCCAGCACAACGAGTTTCGAAAGGTTTCCAATTGAATGTGGAATTGATCCAGTGAATCTATTAGAATTCAGGTCTCTACGGGAAATAGCAATAGAGAGTTTCAGAAAACAGTAAAGGTTGCCAATAGAGCACATGTTTAGTCCACAAGAAAACAGTAAAACACTTACAGAGACTCCAGCAGCTGAAGAGACCCTATCAACTCAGGGATAGGGCCATAGAAACTACAACCAGCCAACTTTCTAGAATGGAAGAAAAGAAAATTCTGTCAGTTAATTAGAGGACTGGTCTCAGTTAATACTAACATCATATTATTCCCTTACAAGTATTTTAGCTTCTTCAAATTCACAATTGATGGTGGAAGGGTACCGTTCAACCCCGTGTTGTACGATAGATCCCTATAACCAGACACTGTCAATGAGCAAGGAATCCTTGGAATGGAAAACAATCACTATGTTCATATATCAAGAAAAAGGATGAAAGCAGTTCTGGGAATGAGGCCTTTTCTCAATATGTGCCTCATGCCTTGAGATCCGGACGCTAGAGCAGCCCAGTCTAGACATCTGGAAAGCAAAAGAGTATCGTAGCACTACATCTTAATTTGAGGCTATGACTACTTGTAAGTTGGGATCATTTATTATGTGAAGTGAAAACTCAAGACTTACAGAACCTCCAATTCTGATAAGGAGGAGATGTCTCCAGACAGCTCACCCGTCAATCCCACAGCTGCCAACGTTCTGCAGTTGAAAACAGTCAGCTAATCTCGAAACTTGGAGAAGGAAGAAGGTGCGAGGCTTAATTAACATTTGAAGCTGAACAACTGCCTATAACTTACATCGAAGTCACGCGTGAATTGTAACATGAAATGCCTTCCCATTTGCCTCCACAGGGATCTGCACCCACCCAATTACGTGGTGTGTTTTGCCAGGCATCCTTGAGAATACTCATTACTGTAACTGCATCAGGAATGGGGCAGAACAATAAAAAAATTATATGATTCAATCACCATCAGAGTTGTCTAGTTACATGGAGTATGGAGGATCCATTAACGCTAGCAAAGATCTCTACTAAATCTAATCTAGCCTCGAACTTTAATGCGTGATTTTTGGCCCAAGGGCAGGCAATTCAGAATATTCATTCTGCAGTTCATCTATAAAGTTAAGAAGACCCTTAAGCACTTATTCTGATTAGCATAAAAAGCTACATCCTACATGAGATATGGCTCAAAAACTCTTTGCAGTAAATGGGGAATATTAATTTATTTAACTTACAATCATCACCATAGGTCTCTGTATAAATTTGAAAGGAAGCGACCAGCAAAAACGTGAGAACTTTGGGACACATTTCTCAACAAAATTGCAAAGCTCTTTGTTAGCAGAATTGATATTTAGAAGTACAACTCTTAATATGATAAAACATGGAAGGACGATCTTTACATATCCCCATCGTTTACTTATCTCAAGATTTATATCGTGAAAGGACATGAATGGGACACTTTTGTTCGTATGAATCACGTACTACATACAAAGACAATTGACCTCCCATCTCTAGTCATTTTCAAGTTTACAGTCAATATGAAACTCTAAGACTCCTTAAAATACAAGTAGAGAAACAATTTACGAGATACTGTACGTGATAAGAATGAGTTGTGAGAGTGATAGAAAGAACCCACCAAGTGGTTTCTTGCATATAGTAAATGTTGATTCTAATAATAAGCATCCACTCTGATTGCATCTACATACACTTACAGAATACAGAGAGCATTTCCACATTTCCTACAGAACATACAGCAAGTGGTCATGATCGTCTGCTAAAGTCATTTTTTAAGCAATCAATACAAGGAGTTATCAATTGTTAACGAGATGTGTAGATGATTTTACTAAGTCTACTAATTAGACTAGTAGAAAGAAATGCATTTGGCAAACCTTGAGGGGTGTAGCTCAACTGGTCAGGCTCAGGGTTTGCTCCCCAGAGATCACCAGTTCGAGTCCCACAAATCTTAGGGCCACTTGAGGTTTACATGATCGTTAACTTTAGGGCTCGTGGGATTAGTTGAGGTGCACGCAAACTAGTCCGAAAACCTACATTAATCTAAAAAAAAAAGGAAAAGAAATGCATTTGGCACATTTAATGATTCAAATGCTCATATGAATGGAATATAAAAAAATTTGATGTAGGAATGAGCTAAGCTTAAAAAGAGATATAATTACATAGAATAACTAGTCGGACAAAAAAGCTTGTAATTTTTCATCTAAATGTTGAATTGGACTTAAATTTGACTAAAGGATTTATATGTCTAATTCTATAATAAGGCCTTCAAATTACACTCAAAAGATGTTTTTTGATTTAGTTAAATCGGAGCCGTACATAAACATTCAACTTCTTGAAATAATTAGATTTTAGTGTATATACAATTGATTTTTAATAAAAAGTTTCCCAATTTTATCACACAACATCTCAAAAATCCGAAAGTCACGTTCCATCTTCCTCCCACTATGTTTCTTTTCAAAAGATGCTTTTGAGCCTGTTGGAATTGGATGGGATGAGATGTGCTTTTTTGAAAGATTTTTTTTTTAAAAAAAAAGGAATTATATAGTTTAAAGGTTTGGAGAACATTTTTTTTCTTTTGAAAGAATCAAATTTGTAAATTCACAATACCATGGTAGAAAGGATGGTTGGGTCAACTTCTACTTTTAGCGACGTGCATGGAGTTGTATATGACAATAATAATCCTTATATGAATATGGTTATGGATGCAATGGGAATAAATCACGATCATTATAGTCAATGTCTAATTGTAGATGAAGAACTTAATGTAGATACAAGAAGGGTTTTTTATGTTTTAAAAGATTTTGAAGAACCATTATGGGATGGCTACATAAATCACCGTAAATTATTGGTCGTTGCACATGTGTTCAACATCAAATGAGATCATAGGTTGAGTGATGCCGGTTATGATAGAATTTTTGAATAGTCGAGAAGCATTTTACTTGACAGGAACACGCTGAAAGAGAACTTCTATGTTGTTATGTCCATGATGAAACCCCTTGGTCTACAATACCAGAAAATTGACATGTGTTCAAACTTATGCAAGTTGTACTACCTTGAAAATACAGAGTTGGCCAAGTGTAGAACATGTGGGCATTCTCGTTGTAAACTCATGACTTGCAGGGGAAGGACTGTTGTCACACATAAAAGACTTAGATATTTTCCAATCACACCTGGATTACAGAGGTTATTCATATCACCAAAGACTATTGAGCACATGACATGGCACCAATCACATGATACGGTGGATGGAGTAATGGTGCACTCTTTCGATGGTGAAGCCTGGAAACACTTTAACAATATGCATCCTTAGTTTTCAGTGGAGATAAGGAATGTGCGTCTTGGGTTATGTATAGACGAATTCAATCCATTCGGGTCATTTCATGCTCCTTATTCTTGTTGACTAGTGATACTCATGGTTTACAACTTACCACAAGGGATGTGTATAAAGTCGGAGTTCATGTTTTTATCTATGATCATATCCGGTCCTAATAGTCCAGGTCGGAATATAGATATTTGTCTTCAACCGTTGATTGATGAGTTGAAGTAGTTGTGGTCATCCGGGGCTTTGACTTATAATGTATGAAGGATACAAAATTTTATGATGAATGCAGCTTTGATGTGGACTATCAATGATTTTCTAGCTTATGGAATAGTTTCAAGTTGGAGCGCGCATGAAAAACTAGCATGCCCATACTGTATGGAAAATAACGAGGCATTCACACTAATAAACGGCCTTAAAGTGCTTTTTTTTTATTGTCACCGACAATTCTTGCCAACAGATTGCAAGTTCAAAAAGAACATAAAGGACTTCTTACTTGGCATGGTTGAAAGGGATGTTGCACAACCACTTCTTTCAGGTGAAAAATTGTATAATGTGGTATCAGAGTACGGTGACATTGTGTTTGGTTTTCAATCCGGTAAGCAGAAGTTTCTTGGTTTTTATTTGACCCACAATTGGGTAAAGCGAAGTATTTTTTGGGAGCTTTCTTATTGGAAGACCAATCTCCTCCGCCATAACCTTGATATCATGCATATGGAAAAGAACATGTTTGAGAACATTTTCAACACGATTATAGACGTGAAGAGAAAGACAAAGGACAACATCAAGGCTAGAATGGAAATAGCTTTGTTTTGTCACCATAAAAATATGGAGTTAGTTTATATTGGTCATGGGTCGCAAAGCCCAAAGTCAGCTTCACCTTAGACAAGAATACATAGTTTCTTGTTTATCAATGGCTTAAAAGTCTGCATTTTCCTGATGGACATGCCTCAAACATATCAAGGTTGGTGAATTTGGAGGATTGCAGATTGTATGGAATGAAGAGCCATAATTGCCACGTATTTATCCAAACACCCATTCCATTAACTTACCGGGATTTATTGTCGAAAGTGATATGGGATGCACTCGTGGAGATCAGTCACTTCTTTAGAGATATATGCTCCAACAAGTTGCAGACACAAAACATAAAGAGATTTAAAATGAATGTCGTCCAGACAATATGCAAACTTGAGATGATATTCCCTCTAACATTTTTCAACTTAATAAAGCATCTACCCATATATTTATTGTTTGAGGCAAAACTTGGACACCCAGTACAATATAGATGGATGTATCCATTTGAGAGGTTAGGGTTTACACATGTATTGTAATTAAATTTTATTATCTTCCTTTGTTTATTTCAAAACATTCATTTAATTTCATGCAGGTACTTGTTCAACCTTAAGAGAAAAGCAAAAAACAAGGCATATGTTGAGGCTTCGATATGTGAGGCTTATATTGTTGAAGAGATCTCAACATTTATCTCGTACTATTTCGAGCCTTAATTGAGAACAAAAATCAATTGTATTCCAAGGTATGATGATGGTAAGGATGTGCCTTCGAGTAGGAACTTGTCAATATTATCTCATCCTGAACGACCCGTACCAAAAAGTACTATGAGGGGAATATATTTTTCAGAAATAGAATTCAGACAAACATATAATTAAGTGTTATTTCATTGCGATGAACTGAAACCTTTTATTCAGTAAGTATACTACTTAACATATCTTTATTTTTTAACAATTTATCTCTTATAATATCATAAACTGATACATTGTTGAATTCCTTGCAAGCAACAATAAATTAATTATGGAAGATGATGTCTTTTAATTTGGTGAGTTAGTTGATCCATATCAAGTTCCTCTGTCTATTGACTTAAAAGAGAATTTAAATTTTTGCATCGTCAAGAATATTTTTATTGATGTTGATATGGAGAAGTTGAATGTTTTGAGCTCTATACACAAGTCAATGAAAATGATAACGACAAAATCAACATACAAGATTGTGATGGAGATAAGGACGAGTCAATTGACAAAGTAGAAAAGAATTATGATGAATTTGCACAACACAAATGTCTAATGCCATAAACTATAATGTAATATTTATGGACGAGATTCACTTCAATGTAATGACAATGATGTTAATTTATTATTGAAAAACAAGAAAATATTTATTTTCTTATTGTGATGTGAACTAGTGTTATTGTGTTGTGTGTGCAGCTATGAATTTAAGTATTTGTAGGATGGATAAATAGGGAATACATATGCAATTTGGCATCAGACACCATTTTACACCGATAAAAATACGGACAGACTATACATTATATATAGGTATATCGACAGAATGTATCTGTTGATATATTCTAGAAACCATAGGAACTGTTCCCCTTCACCCTAGCACTATTCATGGTGTTTATTACATATAGGTTTGTGACAAAATATGTTTGTCAGTATATTTCAGAGGACATGGGAACTATGCCCCTTCACCATGATATTATTCACGATGTTTATTATATACGGGTATATCGACAAAATGTGTTTGATGGTATATTCCAGAGACCATGGGAATTGTTCCCCTTCACCCTGACATTGTTAATGGTATTCATTACATACAGGTATACTGACAAAATGTGTTCGACGATATATTTCAGAGACTATGGGAATTGTGCCCCTACAACCTGACACTATTCACGGTATTCATTACATATAGGTATACTGACAGAATGTGTCTGTCGGTATATTCCAGGGACCATGGAAACTATTCACTTCTCAATGCGATAATAATTAATGATGCTTTTATTGTTCACTTTTTTTCCTAATAGAATCACCGACGGAATGAAAAGTCATCGATAATATATGGAGGGGCTTTCTAAAACTTTTCGCACAAGTTGAGAATTTCCATTTGACTTTATATTATCGATTAGGGCTTTCAAAAAATATTAATATGTAATTTCATGTCGATAAAAACTAAAGTAAAAGACCTGAATCATGATAGATTAGGGCTTCAACATCTTCTCTCTCTCTTCTCTCTCTCCTTCTCACCTTAGATCAAACATTCTCTTCTCTTCACATCCTAAGTATGTTGTCTTTCTTCATTTTTCTTCTTATTTTTCTTCTTTTTTGGGGTTTATTAACAATGTGCCGATCAAGAACAGGCACTTGAGGCACACACATCGACTCATGATAAGGGCTCGTCGAGTGCAATGTTGCAACATCAAGAGGGGTCTCTTCACAGTAGGATTCATTTACCCGCAAGTACGAGGCTAGAGAAAGGACGGCCTTTCAATATAAATTTGTTTTGCTTTCACAACGACATGTTTAATAATTTTTTAAAAAATAATATCATTTAACAAATGCAATTTCAGGTTTACAAATATTGAGGTTGCTAGAACAATAATATTGGCCTTTAAATCATGATGAAAATTTAATTATTTCAATGAAGACAGATTTTCAAACATCCTGAATAGAAACCGCAGGTTTATGCGTGGTTTTCAAAGTTCAAGGTTAGTATTAGCTTAAATATTTTTTACCGTTTATTGAAATTCTTGAAATTTTCCTTTTATAAATTTTTACTTTAGAGGAAATTTTGAATGGGAGAGAGTTGATGATAATTTTTGCGAGAAGGGTTTCAGAGAATCACGCTACAATTAGATAAAATCGAATTCAGGATAATTTTTTTTATTCCAAATATTAAAATTTTATTTTTTATTTACTAACATATAAGTAATTTATATCATATAGGTTGCGTGATTTTTTGTACAAGGCGCAAAAGAAATCCAAAAATTATGCCAAAGAAAGAGAGCTTCATTGGTTGTTTTTTAACAACCAAATAATAACAGATGGTAGGATTTTTTTTTTAACATCCATTTTTTATTTGTTGTTTTTTTTTATATAAATATGCTTAACTGAAAACATTTTTTATTGCAAGCTACAATTCTTAGACTCAAGCCAAGCCCAATGGAGTTTTTTGTTGAAACCCATGTAAGTTATTATTTCCTTGAATTTGATGAATTTATTTTTTTCTTTCTAGGATACATATAACAGCAGTTGAAGGAGAGATACGGGGACGATCTTTCGACCCATCTAGATATCGATCTGGATGTGTGGTTGAAGGCAAGATCGTCCAGTGGACCCGATAGAAATCGGGTGTACAGACTCTCTAACACTATAGCCGAACTTGCAGACAACCCACAGTGCTTCGACAGTTGGATGCTCGCAATCGATTCTGAGCATTCAGATTCTGGATTTCGTAGCGATATTAGACCAACGGGTACAGGATCGGACAACCCATCTTAACGATAAATATAAACAACTCACTACTAATTATAAAGAACTCCGCTTATTGGTAATGGAGATGAGATCATAGATGAGTGGTTCATATGCAACCCCTAATTGGCCCTACAGTTCTGGCGACCATCAGCCTTCTCCTTCAACGTCACCTCTAATTTATATTTATTGTATTTGAATGTACAAATGTTTAAATTTGTAATAAATATTTTATTTTTATACCAATTTATTTTATTTTAATTATTTTTCTACTTTTTTTCAATATTTGTTTTAAGAAAATATTTTTAAAATATTACTAACAGGGTTACCAACAGCACAACTCCGTCAGTATATTCTAGAGGGTTGAAAAAGAATTACTACAAATGCCACTATTACTGATGGGGTTACCGACAGAACTAGACTGTCGATATATTTCAGAGAGGTGAAAAAGAATTACTGCATATGTCACTGCTACTATTAACGCACCGATGGAATTACAGAAGGTATTATGTCGGTGATATGTTATATTTACCGATGGATATACCGACAGAATAAAACAGATAAATTTGTTTTTGGTGTGTTTTATCAATTTGTAAATCCATTGGTGTATTTATTGTTGACGGACTTAACAACAGTCCATAAATTACCAACATGAGTTTTTTCAACTGACTGTTTATGTCCATCAGTCTATTGGTAACATATGTAAACACAAAAAGAAATTTCTATCAATAAAACTATCAAGTCTGATAGTCGTTTGCTGGTCATTTAAATTCACATAAATAAATTCTGGTCAGTCAAGAGATAAGAGCCAAAGAAAACTCCAAAGAATATTTGAACTCACTCGTGGAAAAAATGCTTCCGTCAGTCACCAGCTTGACCCATAAAGATATCAGAATTTCTTCCAAACGAATCTGTCCCTCTAATTGCAAACACACGGGTCCCCTACGACCACTCCCCTCCATCAACCCTTGCAAGAATCCATTCTCTCTTGGACTTGACAGCACCTGGCCTGAGAAACAACTAGCACAGCATGCGAGAAATGTATTGATCCTTGACGGCAGTACTGCGGTTTCTCATGTGATGCAAACAATCAGTACAGCATGCTAGAAGTGCTAGCTGGAAATTTATTTAATTAACATGAATGAAAAAAGTTCATCTAAAAAATTTCTTGGTTTTCTACTCAAATAATTCTTAATTTTTTTAATATTTAATTTCTAATTTATAATGATTAATCAGATTGATAATAATGGAAATTAATTCTTCATCATTTTACCTTCCAAAACTCACTATTAAAAAAAAAGTGAAGAAAGAGTTTCCAACTTAAATTTTTCAGATTCTTACAGTACTCTTATTTGCCTCATATTTTAGTGTTTTATTCTCATTTTAATCTTTGATTTTTCTCTCAAATTTAGAGATTAGGTTCATCTTAATTATTAAAACACATTTAAGTTTTATATTTTTTTTTGTTCAAAAACATTGTTTAAAAATATATCTAAACTAAAGTGTATTGTTAGAGTCTTGGAAGATATATTAAAAACATCCTAATTGCACAGGTGAGAAACAGTAAAATTTTAAAGATAAATAATTTATTTTTAACAATAACAAAAATTTCATTATCTTAAACTACTTCAACAAATAAGTACCCTTTAGTATGCATGCTAGAATTTTAAATTAATATCAATTGCAGGTTAGATTATATGCTAAGTATGCATACTAGAATTCATTTTGATCACACACTTTGCTTTCTTAGTTACTTTTATTTCTTATTTAGTTTAAAAAATAAAATCTTATGTTTAATAATTGGATCTTTATTGTTTTTTTACTTCAGGTTTTCAAGTTTGTTTATATTAGTTTTTGAGTTTATTTAAAAAATTATAAACTTACAACATACTACTTATAAAAAATATTCAATTATAAAATTATAAATTAGAATTCTCTTTTCTTTTAAAAGTTTTGTATTCCTATATTTATTATCTTTTATATATACTTACACTCCATGATAACTATAACATAAAAAGAAAAAAAAGAATGAAAAAAATTGTAAATAAAAAATAAAAATAAAAATAAAAATTATCCATCAACAAGAACATTATTGACCACTATAATAGTTCATTTTATCCTCTAATATTTGATAGCACATGTCATTATCAATGTTATGAGACAGAGAGAGTCTTCATAATTCTTCTACATACCATCTTTACTATTGATAACAATTGAGATTGAGGGGTATAAGCTACCAAGTCTTCCCATTATATATCAAATCACTAGATTAATCTGGATAAAATTATTATTTTAAAATAATATTATTTTATTTAAAAAAATTGTATTAATTAAACTGAGTTTAGCTAGGTTAATCAAATTACTAAAATTTTAATTAGAGCCATTGGGTTTTAATTACATATCAATATTTTTTCTATTTCAATTTAAAACATAATCCAAAACAAGTTTTATATTGCAATAACTATAATATATATCACTCTCAAATGGCGGTTTATTATTAAAAAAAAATAAAGAGGTGAGGAGTTTACCGTGGATTCGAGTAGTGGATTGTTTTTTTTATTTTAATCCTTAATTAAATTTCTTTAATTTTCGATTAGATGTCTCTATGCCTAAATTGAAAGTTAATTATTCTAATTTATTGAGCAATAATAAAATTAAAAAACAAGTGATCAAACTTAAAAACATGGGCTCAACCAGGTTAGATATACATATGATTTTGAATTCATTATTTAAATTTCTTTTTCCTTCTAAAAAATACATGACATTAAAAAAAAAAAACTGAATAGCGGCTAGCACAAGCCACATTGGGTTTCTTGAAATAATTAAATTCTAGTGTATATACAAATATTGATTTTTATTAAAGTTTCCCAATTGTATCACACCACGTCTCAAAAAACCCCATAGTCACATTCCCTCATTCTTCCTCCCACTCTCTGTTTCTTGCTCTTGAGCCTGTTGAATTTGGACGGGGTGAGCCCTTTTTTGTTATCTTTTTTTAAAAAATTATATATATATATATATATATATATATATATATATATATATTAAAAGAATAAAGTTTGAAATTTGTAAATTCACAAGTGAAGAATTGCAGTTCTGGGAATTCAAGTGCTAAATTAAATATTCACAAAGCAAATAACTACAATTCTGATGCATTATATGCTACAAAGTGCAAACAACACAAGAAAAATGGCAACTCGTACTCTCGAGCAAGAAGTATCACTGAAACATTTTCCAAGCCAAGTTCATACGCTCACTCATAGTGGCTCTACCTTCGAAGCTGGGAAGCCCCCACTGTAATCAAAGGCATCCTTGCTAAAAATGTATGGATGTTTAGCATTTCCCTTGCTTGCATCGTCGTAACTTGCCGAAGTGGATGCAGAATCCGCATTAGGGTTCAGACCAGCAAGATGCAAGATATTCTCAATCTCTTTCACCACTTCACCCATTGTTGGCCTGTCACTTCCGTTCTCTTCTACACATTTCAATGCAACGTCCACAAACTTATCTAGACCTTTCAATGTTGTGTCTAAACCAATGCTTGAGTCAAGAAGTTCGCCGAGGTTGTACAAATATTTTGCTCTATCCAATGCCGTCTTTACCTCTCTCACCACGTACTTCCCCTTTTCTATCGGCCTTTTTCCGGTTAATAGTTCCAGCATGACAACTCCAAAGCTGTAAACATCACTCTTCTCTGTCAGCTGCTGGGTCATGTAATATTCTGGATCCATATAACCCTGGGGAAAAAATGCAATAATTAATACAATCAGTTCTATCATCCAGTCCGGTCGTGCCAAAACTGCATTTCATTTTGTAAAATCAATTGTAGTTTATGTATTCTCGTAATATAACATATAACGAATCGGCCTGTTTGCATGTAGACACAGAGCCAAGATGATGATTTTTTTCATTTTAATTCCATATACCATAAGATCAGTAAGAAATAATGGTATGACGCAGATGGAGTGGAGGTATGGAGGCACTGACCATCGTCCCCTTCACTTGAGTTGTAACATGAGTCAGATGACCCGTTTCGCTGTCTCCCATAGGCTTGGAGAGACCAAAATCGGCAACTTTTGCATTTAAACGCTCATCTAATAGTATGTTGCTTGACTTTATGTCCCTGTGGATAATGGGAGGGTTGGCAAGTTCATGCAGATAGGCCAAACCTCTTGCTGCACCAAGGGCCACTTTTAGTCTCCTCACCCAATCAAGCCTGATTCCTGTCTTCCCTGCTTGGATTGGAAAGAACAAATAGGAGAGTGTGAGGGGTTAGTGTAGTTTTATCTACATTTATATTTTAGCTTCATTACGCACAAGAATTAAAGCAATAGAGTTTTGTTAGATGGCATACACTAAATTTTCATGAAAAAAAGATTGTATGGTAGCAAATTCCAGTATCAAATCGAAGCATTGATAGCTCATAGGTGCCGATGAAAGTACCTGATAGGCTTTCCATGAGACTGCCATTTGGAACAAACTCATATACGAGCATTTGTTCACCTCTGTCGAAGCAAAAGCCTATAAGGCTTACAACATTTTTGTGGTGGACTCTGGATAAAAGTTCAATCTCAGTCTTGAATTCTAGCCCACCCTGCATCGATCCTTGTTGAGCTCGTTTGATGGCAATTAGTTCTCCAGTAGGAAGAACTCCTCTATAAACCTGTAAGGATGTTATCATATTTAAATTCCATGTTTTTCAGAAACCAAAAAAGAACAAAAAAACATCAATGCGAGGGATTCTTCTTCTGGCAATGAACTAGAGAAAGCGTTTGGATCCCTTCAACAAGACAGCATGAGGGGAATTTTTTTTTGAAAGAATCAGTAAATAATTGAAGTGCAGAACAAAAAAGCATTTCACTGGAAAGGTAAGAACATCAGCAAGTGTATTTTGAAAATATACTATGATTAAGCAAACATTTTCCATGCTAGTGTGAGAAATGAGCCCAGTAAAATTGAATACTAACAGGCCTCTTTTTCACAGGTTTTTGTCGGGTGGATTTAGGACAAAATTGGCATAGTTTACATGTAAAGATTTAAGGAAACCAGACCAGATATAGTGAAGTTGTAATATAAGAATCATGATTGACAAGAATCAAGTGTTGTGCACCAGTTCCGAAGAGCTTGAGATTAAGGGTTTTCTTGATTTAAATCTTTACGTGCATCAGGAACATGAATAGTTCAAATGCAAATATCCATGCGCAGATACATAAGATGTGGCTAGGCTTTCAGAGAGAATCAGACTTACGTTTCCATAACCCCCAGAACCAATGTCATTGGTCTCTGAGAAGTTATTGCTGTATTTCCTGAGCTCTTCAAAAGAGAAGTTTCTGGCTCCTTTTAATTGAGGAACACCTCCGATACTCTTGTTTGATTCCCACTGTGCTGAAAAAGAAACAAAACAAATCCATGATATTCCATAACTGTAAATACAAAGTAAATAATCAAAGCCTTTTCATACCAAAAGGATTGTTTTGTTCAGTTGCCTTTTCTGCTCTCTTCTTTTGGCGATGAGCATAGAGCCCAGCGCCCAGCAATAGCAGCAGGAGGACAGAGCCACCCGCCACAGCTCCAACGATAACACCAGTGTGCGATGATTTTTTTGATCCTGTAACTTCGTCTGGATGAGTAGAAAGAGGGAGGAGAGAGATGTTACAATAAGAAAGGAGAAACAGTAGGATAAGTTTTTCTTGTAGCTCTGTATCAGTTATGAGACAACCTGCGAAATTTAGATACGCATCACCAATAAAAAAGAAAGGTCCGAATTGCGGTGGAGGCTTGAAAGTCTGGTTGCTCAGTGCAAAACCAATACTTGAAACTCCTGTTCGATTGAAACGATCATGGCCAAATGGAAACACTTGCAGATTCAAAACAAGGTAAGTAGATGAATCTTTTCTTGGATGACTTAGATTAACTGAATCCACAGGAAGTTGATGTAACTTGAATGAGTCCATCAGAGACTTTTCAAGAACAGTGTAATAAGTGTTGTTTCCCAGGTTCGAGAATGAAGGAGCTCTGAACTTTAGAAGTCCTGTGTATGGAAGTGCACATTTACAGTTCGGACTAGAAGTCTGATTAGCAAAGCACAAAGAAGCTACACAATTATTTAGAGGCGTTGAATAGGAAGATTCGGTTTGGGGAACACTGCAGTATCTTTCTGTCACTCCTGATTCCTGACAAACTGGATTGCCTACAAGTCTGCAAAATTTTAACAGGTAAACAACATAAAGCTAGAAACAAGCATATATCCTGGCAATTCGACTTTCTCAAGAGTACTGAAATGGTCTTGTCTAACAGTGTAATGGATACAAACAAAGAATCTGGCTTACATTACGCCCACTTTTTCTACTCCTGGTCTGTTTGTGAAGCCAGAAATTTGATTTTGTCGCAAATCAATCAATGACAGTTGGTTTATAGAGCTTGTTCCAATATCCAATGTGCCATTGAGCTTGTTATTTCTTGCATCCCTGTCACCAGAAGTCAAATCAGCTATCAACTAGCCATGTCATAACATGGAAATATCTATCTAAACCCATTTTGTATGAATCCAAGAAAGGAATAAGCTAATTTTCGTTGAACAGCTTGAAGCTGACTCTTACACAGTCTGCAAATTGGAAAGGCTAAAGAAGTCAGAAGGAATCTGTCCTTGAAGTTGTGTTGTCTCCATCACCCTGCAATGAGAAGGTAATGGTATCATACCAAGACTGGGGCCTTAATCTCTTTTTACGTTTTCAAAGTTCAAACAGCAACTAGGCACTCATGCACTTGATCATTGTGAGCTTTGCATGCATGCATGCACAAAGAACCAAGGAGATATAATATGGCAAGCCCTATAACTGAAGCTAGAGAAACTTGACAAGATTTTCCAGCAATGTAAAGGCCAGCACAGCCATCAATATGAAGAGAATGGATGATGAGAAAGATAAGAAGGCTGCATTATGTCAGCAAAAGCATGAGAAAAATCAAGCCTTGTGCCTTTATGAACAAATGCATATGAAATACGAGGTTTCGTGAAGTGGATGCTAATAGTATTGTTTACACAAACAAATCAAATAGCACTTTTTATGAAAACCACAAAGAGATAATAAAGCTTAGGATGAGCAAAGCTAAATACAAAAAGAGGAGTTATGAAAGAGTATAAAGCTGTGATAAGCTTAATGTACTGGTTCATTCATCTAAAAGTTAGAGATTACTCAAGCAGATATTACTTACTCGGATTGGAGGTTAAACTCCCAAGTTTTTATGAGTTCAACAGGAATTTGTACCAAAATATAAATAAAAATTCAATAAGAAGATGGTACAGAAAGCCACATGTTACAGAACGGCAGGACGAATATACAGCCCAAATTAGCATTATGCTGCTTAAAGGTGCATGTGGAGATAGGTGATTAGAAAATAAGAACTGATAATTTATAGAGAAACTTTCTTGAGTTTAAGAGAAAAGAAAACAAATGATTGATATGCCGATAGCATTTCAAAACGCACATGGCTGTAATCTGTCAAGTAAGTTAATATAAGAGCTCATTCAAAGCAAGATGATGGAAAGCGTTTATGCTTTCAATGAGCTTAGGAATGTATATGTCATAGTTTAGGGAGAACATATTTAGACTGAGAAAGGAGGCAGAGAACCATACAATGTTGTCAAAGATTGCAAGGTTGAAAACCATGGAGGAAAATCTGTAGCGTCGAAAGTATTATTGCTCATGTCCCTGCAAACAACATTTCGTCAAAATACACGCAGAGAAAAAAGTAGAGCTAGAATTCATCTCAACAATTGATTATATGTACGTCTAAACCATGTAAAATCTTACAAGTAGGTGAGATGATCCATGCCAGTAAGGTTGGGAAGTGGCCCAGTTAAGCCATTGTTGGATAAAAACCTGAAAATTGGTCACCAAGCAACACACTTAACATAGAAAAAACTCCCATAAGAGATATTAATGACTTCAATAAAACCAGTTGTAATGGAAGGTCTCTCCCCTCCATACTTACATCTCACTGACATTGGTAAGATTATTGATGTTTGAAGGAACAGGTCCAGTGAGCGAATTATTATCAAGACGCCTGTAACCAACATTGCATGTTCAATTACAACATTAAGCATCAAGAATCTCAGTACAAAATGACTTGAGTTTCCAATATCGATACTTACACAACCTCCAAAGACTTCACAAGGCCAAGGGTGGAAGGAATGCTGCCTGTCAGCTTGTTGCTCTCAAGAAGTCTGCCGGAAGAAAGACAAAGAAACCAAAAGAATTAATCAAAGAAATGCTTAAACGGGCAGATATCTGTGATTATGAATTATGCAATTCCAAAAGATTCAAACAAAAGTGAAGTAATCTTAAAAATTCAAGAACAGAAATATGATCTCATATCCAATCTATAAAGGAGTTATTTAGCATCATCCAGCATTTGAACAACTGAATGGAACTTACACATGTATGAGAGCCATCCCTGAGCTAAAAAGTTTAGGCGGGATTTGGCCTGAGAGCTGATTAAATCCAAAATGACTGTAAATAGGTTTTAGAGGAACATTAACACATGGAAAACAGAATCGTTAATTTATAGTTAGAAAAAAGCAATGAGATGGATAGAACAAGGAGAATCGACATACAAGTGTTTTGTATGAACTAGTAGGTCAAGGCCAGGAGTAGTCTCTGTAGAGACTGGGATGGTCCCAGTAAGCCTGTTATCAGCAAGATCCAGCCAATAAAGTTTATCTAGATTGCCAAGTGAAGGGGGAATTGATCCAGTGAAACCATTCGAATTGAGAGATCTGCAGGTAATACCAGTGAAGAGCTTTAGAAATGCTGCCACGGGCATAAACTGAACTTCAAATGATAAAAGAATATTACAAGTTGAAAAATACTTACAGATAGGTGAGCCGTGGCAAAGATCCTATTGTATCGGGGATAGGACCAGAGAAACGACAGCCAACCAGTATTCTAGAATGGAAGGGAAGGGAAAATCAGGACTGAAACCAGGAAAGAAATTGAGCATCAGATACATTATAGCGCAATAGAGTATCCCCTTACAAGCTTGTTAGCTTCTTCAAATCCCCAATTGCTTGAGGAAGAGGGCCACTCAATTCTGTGTTGTAGGATAAATCCCTGTATAAAGATGCAATTATTAGAAATGTATCATAGCAATCCTTTCCAAGGAAATCAATCCCTTTTTTATATCATTTAATCGCTATATCTGAAATCAATCCCTTGGCAACAGTTATTCTAAGCGATGCGCTTCTCGAATACAAAAAGAAGCTCTATACGCGAGTGAGGCATGAGCGTAATCAGTACTTAACGCATCGCATCAACCTTTAGAACAGTAATCCAAGCACTTTAGTTGTAAATTGGATGCTTGGATCCTTTTCATAACATAAAAGAAAAAAAGGTAACAGTGCACAGAGTGAAGACATACAGAATCTGCAATTCTGACAAGTTTGAGATGTCTCCAGACAGTGTTCCTTTCAATCTCATGCTTGCCAATGTTCTGCAGATGAGAATAGTCAGGTTAATCTAAAAAAGCAGAGGAAGGAATGATCTGCAAGCCTCAATAAGCTGTACAAGATGAAATAAAGCCAATGACTTACATGGAAGTCACACGCGAATTGGTGCACAAAATGCCATCCCACCTGCTTCCACAAGGGTCAGACCCCACCCATGTTGGTGGTACGTTTTCCCAGACATCCTTGAGAGCTTTCAGTGCAGTAACTGCATCAGGAATCAAAAGAATATACATATATTGAGGGTCTATATATGGAAAGCTAATAACAAATTTACAATAACTAGTCTTATTCCCCAGATTGAACGAGCCTAATGGACAATTCTGGGGCCTAGCTAGCATCACCAGTTCCAACAATCATCATATAAGAACAGGAAAAGGCATCCAATGAAGGCTGGATACACTACTGAGTTTGACAAAGTATCTCCCAGCTCCAGCTTCTACTTTACAACCAGAATTACAGAATCAAAACCAAGTAAATCATAAGCCAGAAATGATTCCCTGACTCTTGGAATTGCAAAAGCAAGTGGAATCTGGAGTCCTAAATCTACAGTTCATCTTAGTATATGTTAGACAAGAGGTCATTAGACAGTTGATACTAATTTGGATCAAACGAGTGCTAAAACAACATGCATGTTCTAAGTAATTTACCAAAAACAAGAAAACACTAACTGTAAAGAACTTACAATCATCATTGTTAGTCACTGCTGGTGTGGTACAAACTTGAATTAGAGCAACAACCAAGAACACAAGAATTCTTGAACCCATTTCTCAAGTAACCCTACAGGAAGCTCTTTGTTTTCAGTTGGTGAAGTCGAAAAACTGAAATCCCATTTAGTATCAGCAGTTAAATCTCACACATGAAGGTCTTCAATTCAAACTGTTGAAAACTTGGCCTTCTTTTATTTCCAAATTATACCATGTCAAAACTCACACACAAAAAATATTGTCTAGTTGACTCATCTCCTCACGCTATTATACCAAGTCAAGAGGATTTGTCTTCAAGTTGAGTTGCCCAATTTTGTCCATTTCTCATATCATGATCACAAGTTTAAAGAAAAAAATACAAAATACAATAGACTTCTCACCAAACACCTTCATTGAATTAATAATGAAAAGGGACAACTTGGAGGCTGGCTGGCTGGCGTGCTAGAGCAAGTCAAGATATCAAAAATTTTCAAGCTTTTGCAATTTATAATCAAACACAGAGATTTCTATAAAATTTAATTTGTTAAATTTAAATAAAACAGGCTTGAGTGAGACATGGGACCATCCAGCTAAGGAGTTGGTGGGTTGTGGCATTAAATTTATGTAATAAATCCCACAAGAAATAAGGTCAAACGTATTTAATAAAATACCTTTAGACATCATGAGATAGGTCCTCGATGACCCAAGAAGGATAATATACCAGCAACATGGTTCCATGATAGCATTTTTATTGTGTATATATTGTGGTAAAAATAAGATTATATAGTATTATAAAAAAAAATATAAAGTTATTAAACCTAGTTTAACGTAAAGATAGGTTAAAGATTCATATCATGCGTCAAATCAATCTAAAATAATATTATTTTAAAAAATAAAAAACAAAAGGTCAAACCAATTAGTTTTTGTTAGGATTTGATCTTTTTTACCAAGTCATGAGCTTACTGCTTGGTCAGACTAGGCCAAATCCCCCTACGAATGAAGGGGGGAATTACGTTGATCTTTGATCTGCAGAATAAGGCCTACGTACGAGCTCTCTGTTTTAGTTTTATGGCAGAGAAAGATAGCTCCTGCCTCCTGAGGTCCTTACAGGGACGGGTCAAAAACTTCTTTTTATATTGAATTTACGCGGGGGAAGAAAGAACTAACTTCGCTTCTGGCTTTCCTGATCTCCAGCTAAAGAAGAAAGAGAGATGGGTTCGTTCATCTATTCAAAAACGCTTGTTTCGTACCTTTAAATGCAAATTTGCTGCTCGAACAATAGAAATCAACTCTCATCCGATTTATAAAGTGTTTGTTTACGTAATTTAACCTGATTTTTTAAATGTTTTTCAAATTATTATTCTCTTGGAAAACATTAAATTGTTTTTTTTTTCATAAATTTGCTAGACATATTTAATTCGTGGAAGCATGTAAAAGGGGTGGTCATTTTTTTTATATGTCAACTTAGGGATAAATTGGATAATTAGCACCCAAAATATAATTAAATACAAAAAAAAATATAGGATAAAAACATTTTGGTAAAAAAATATTTTGGTTAAGAAATACGACATTTTAATAATGTTATAGTTTAGAAACGTCATAATTGTTACATGTCGCATTTCTGAATAGCGACAATTGATGTTGCAGTTCATAACCGTGACCTTAATGAAATATCGTATTTCTAAACAACGACATTCTCAAGAAGACTGTTTTAAGAAACGACTGGACATTTGATAAAATGGTTGGACTGTAGCTAAAACGATCAGACCGTTTTGGCTATTGTAAGGTTTAGGGTTATTTTCATGTTTTAAACCTGAAAAAAGTTTATAAAATCATTGTTTTTATTAAAATGAAATTTTATTTACTTTATGGTTTTAAAGAATTAAAATATTTACAATTTTATCAAAATTTGGACAGAGTTTCCTTTATATAGAAACTATACCTAAAATTTTGTCCCGTTTAAAAAAACCTGCAAAAAACCACCATGATCATCATCCAAATATGAATGCTCAACATAAGCAAACAATCTACCACTTTGAGTGCATGACATCCTGTGCAATAGTACTTGTGATTGATGTGAAATTATATAAGTTTAATATACTTAAAACATGTCATAATATATCATAACATGACTTAATAAATTTTTATACATTCATTGTCGATTAGGATATATTTTTATATTACACCCTGTGTCATTACATATCCCACATCTATAATGTGCATGACCTTCTCTTGCATTCATCTCGTTGTATAAACAAGTAGATATTCGTTGACTACGTTTTAATTTTCATTTAGATGAGTTTGCTTCCACTCAAAATCTAATGTAATCAATTCATCTTAACTCGTCTAGTAATGGATATAATAACATTTCATATGCTTACTTGTAGCTCTGAACCGTATAATAACAATCAAAATTTAAGTGTTTAACGGGTTTTTGAGGAGGGAAACAAGGGTGGCAGTGGTTTTTTTGGTGAGAAAAACAATATTGTATTTTTAATCTATTTAAATTTTAATTAATATGAAAAATAGTATATAGTTTTCTCGTTTCAGAAGCAAAATACCATGTCGACATCACATTTCAAAAACACAAACGATGCAGTTTTACCAAATCTTTTTTTAGCGATATCATTCCCTCTAATTTTAAAGTTAAAAAGCCCTAGAGATGCTTTCAAAGAAAGACTTTTTACCTGTCTGACTCTTCTTTAATGAATAAAAAAATATCTAAACAGAAAGGCACCAGGACGTTGCTGCTACCTCCGCATATACCTAAATATTCATAGAAATTATACCCTCTCAGCCCCACCACTTTGAATTTTTCAGCAGTGAGCTGCTGCTGCTGCTTCAATTATTTTTCTTAATTTTTCCATTGAATTTGGTAAAATTAACATTAATTAATTATAACTTTAAAATATTGATTTTGTGGTTAATGACGACTGCTTCATTCTTTTAACTTTCTACCACTCTTTAAGTTTTGATTTTAGGGATTAATTGTTTTTTTTTTAATGTTAATTGCCGTTGTGCGATCTATTTTTAACTTGAAAAATGCTTTATCTTGATTAATGTAAGAATTAATTCAAGAATAAATAAATGTGATAACAAAATTAATTCGAGAATATTCTTATTATTATAGAATAAAAACAAAATAATACTTAATTATTCCTGAATAAACAAAATGAGAAAAGGTTGGCTTTTGAGCGCAGTCACCGGTGCCCAAGCTTTCTGATTAAATTTCTATATTTCCTACCGAGACAGAAGGAAGAACATGGCTATGAGCTTGGAGTCTGGATAGGAATTTTGGACGCGAGCATCTTTGACACGTGGCTACTGGGGCTTGTTATGATTGGACAAGAGAAGGCTTAACGGAACCCTGACCTTCTAGGTCCTCCAGGACTGGGGCTTGTTAAGATCGGAGAAGAGAAGGCCTAGCTAAACCCTAACCTTTTAGGTCCCTCCGGTTCTTAGAGTACTGGAAAATTATTTGATAAGCTGGTGTTTTTAATTGTTCTGAGTCATTAGTTTGCAGAGCCATCTTTGTTTAATGAGAAGTAAGTGAAAACCTGTGCTTATTGCTTGTGATTTACTAAATGGAAGTGATCGTAGGCAGGTTCAAAGAATCTGATAGTTTTGGATAGTCAATTATAGATTTGCCATCAATGAATCATGCGGAAAACTTAACTTGTGTTCGTATAGGAAAAACAGTACAAAAAAAGGTCGTAATTTTTGTTCTGATTAATGGATGACACTCAAATATCTAGTAAAAAGATACGTTAGGATTCTTGTGGTGAAAGTCCTTTTTAGCAAAAATTTTATTCTTCATGTGTTTGTTGTTTTGCAGATCCCCGTGGATTACATGGATCTGAAATGCACCTAGGCAAGCAAAAGTACGGCAACAAAATCCTAACTCGACTCCATGGATCAGGTTGTAATTTTTAGGGCAACATAATGTCTGTGTTTTTTTGCAGGCATAGCAAAGATAATTGACCTCAATGGACTTTGGGGAATTAATGGTAATTAGCTGTGGATTAATGGGAAATTAAACAGTTTCCTCTGGTTAAGTATACAGAGCATGTTCTGCAAATCAAAAACTCGGTGCCTTCATATTTCGTATCTGCTAAAGATCAGAACCTGTCCAGCATCATAAAACATTCAGCACCAAGTGAAACAAACAGGTTGGAAGTAGAAAAAGAAATCCTAACATGATTTTCTTAGGGTAAAATCATTGGAAATGTGAAAAAATCTCAAACTTGACTTCATGCAAAGGTACATTCTCCACATGGAGACTTGAAAACTACAGAGATCTATGCTTCTGCATGCTTTAACAGAGAGGAAAGGTATTTGTGTGTTCTCATCCCGCTATATACAACAACAGTGTCAAAATGTTGAAGAAGGTAAGTGATGTGCTTGATCAAAAGAAACTGCAAGAGGTTTATGTTCAACACTATGAGTGTAATGAAAAATTATTTCTGAAGCTCTATCTCAGAATGTGGAAAGGTTCCACTGTACTCAAAGAAGGCCTTTTTGTTATAATCGTGGTGAAAACTCCCTTTTGTTGTCTCACTGTAAGTTTTTGAGGTGGATACAATTTCAGCATTGCCATTGAAACCAGCCAGCTGCTGGATGTTCTCAAGCTCTTTAACCACCTCATTCATTGTAGGCCTGTTGGCTGCCAATTCTTCGACACACCTAATCGCCAGATCAATAAACTTCTCTAAGCCTTTCAGTGGTTTGCCCGGATCAAGAGCGGGATCAAGGATGGCATCTAGGTTGCTTGAATCTTTTGTCCTCTGGTTACCCATAGCTGTTTTCACCTCCCTCACAACATAGCTCCCGTGTTCTATTGGTTTTCGACCAGTAACTAACTCCAGCATTACCACTCCGAAGCTATAAACATCACTTTTCTCAGTCAACTGTCCGGACATGAAATATTCAGGATCCAAGTAGCCCTGCAGAAAATCCAATCTCAGGCACATTTTATAGTAGTGTTACGAAATTCATTAAACTTTAGCCTTTAGTCTTTATAGCTTGTTTAAATTCATTTAATCTTTAGCTTCTTTAAAGGGAAAGTCAGGATATTTTCTGCAAGGGTCTGCCTGAATAGTGGAACGGTGGAGGTGATTGAAAATAAGCTTGTCCATGCATGTCTAGCCTTGCCTGCAGGCTAGGCCTAGAAGTACATACAAAATTAGGGAAAATGATAGGTGCCTTGCACCATTTCTTATTCTCCTATTCTTCTAAAACAGTTATCAAGGCTCCATTATTAATATTTTGAGGAAGCTGGGGACTTGGTCCTAAAACTACTGCTATGAATCCTTTGCTATCACTATTTGAGCAGATAAAATAGATTTAGCTGTTATTGCATTATATTTCTCTATACTTCGAATAAAGATTTGAAAGATGATACACTGACCAGTGTCCCTTTGACTCCAGTAGAAACATGAACTTCATTATTGTCCATGGGTTTTGATAGACCAAAATCAGCAACTTTTGCAATTAGCTGATCATCCAGGAGGATATTAGTGGACTTAATGTCCCTGTGTATGATGGGTGGATTGGCAAGCTCATGCAAATACGCAATACCTCTAGCTGAATCAATTGCTATTCCGAGTCTCTTCGTCCAACTTAACTTGAAGCCTGACTTACCTGCATAAATCATTAGGATATTGTCTGATGAGAAACTAGGGAGAATTTTCCATGTTGTCTTTAGTGTTTTTAGGATTATATTCTTCTCATATAAGTAAAGGGTGATGGGCATTGAAAGTCACATACTCAAAGAACTTCAACTTGATTTATTTTCTATGAAAAGAACAATAGAGGATGCAGCAAGCTATTAGTTTTGTATTAAGAGATGTGAAAATACCTGAAATACAGTCTGTAAGAGTACCATTTTTAATGTACTCATAGACCAGCATCTGTTCACCTAACTGATAGCAAAAACCTAACAGGCTGACAAGATTCTTGTGATGAACCCTTGATAGAAGCTCAATCTCAGTTTTGAACTCATGACTACCCTGCAATGATCCTTGTTTAGCTCTTTTAATGGCAACTAGCACACCAGTGGGAAGAGTTCCTTTATAAACCTGAGAACACATTGCAAATTGAGTGCAAAGAAAGAAATATAGAGATTGTCATAATAGTGTAGTGAAGTACTACTGAAAGCTTTAGAAATGCTGCCATGGTCCAACATGGACATGTCCTCTTAAGAAGTGGGTAAAGCACCTCTATGAAGTATCCTAAAGAAGTGAATCTATGCTGATATATTCTCCAAGTTACAGGTATAGTCAACTTACCGTCCCATATCCCCCAGATCCAAGAGCGTTGTCCTCAGAAAAATTGTTGGTGCATTTTTTAAGCTCCTCAAAAGAGAAACTTAGCACTCCTTTTATCTGGGGAGCTGCTCCGTTGGCTTTATTTTGGTCCCATGATGCTGCATTTGTACAAGGGAGTGATGAGTAATTCCCAGGAGTTCAAAACAAAAAAGGTGAAGTGTTGGGTTTTGTTTACCGAATGGATTCATTAGTTGAGTAGCTTGATCTGCCTTTTTCCGTTGATGGAAAGCATAAACTCCAGCCATGAGTAAGAGTAGCATAAGTACAGAACCACCTACGGCTGCTCCAATGATGATCCCAGTATTTGATGACTTGTTCGAACCTGCATAATATTTATGATTACATTGAGGTAGAAGTGTAGGCTATTTTTATTGGTGCTACTATAGAAAGTGTCCAGGGAATGAGGCCTCTGGATTACAAGTCAGTATCAAGCACAAGTTTCTGCTCAAAGTTCGCTTTACCGGTAAAGTAGTTGTCGGTATTAAGAGTGAAAAAGAATGGTCCAAAAGCATCTGGGAGTTTGACAAAAGTTACGTTGTTGAGCTGAGATGTAATGACAGAAAATCCTGTCCGGTTGAAAACGTAAACGCCAGATGGAAAAACATCCAGCCTTACTTCAAGGTAATCATAAGCATCCTTCAATGGAACACTTAGAGAAATTGAATCAACGGGAAGTTGATCGGACTTGAAAGATTCCATCATTGCAGCCTGGAGAAGAGTATAATAGCTTCCATTTTGAAAGTCTGAGAAGGAAAATGATCTGAAGTGTAGAATTCCTGTTATTGGATTTGCACAGTTACAATTTGGACTGAGAAGTTGCTGGGCATTGCAAGAACGAGCCACACAATTTTCTGTTGGTGTAGCATATGAAGAATTTGGCTGTTGGGGAACTATGCAGTTTTTTGAAGACGGCATCTTCTGACAAAACGGATTACCAAGAAGCCTGAAAAGTTATGACAGTTGCACAACATTATATCTGAGTTGATACAATTATGATAGATACCGGATTCCGTGTTCTAGCAATAAACCAGATTCAGTTCCTTGCCTGGGAGATAAAAAGATTCAAAGAAGTCACTTACAATAATTCTTTGCTGTATCCTGTTCCTTGTGCAAACTCACCAATGGAATTGTTCTGCAAATCAATGAGTAGCAGTTGGCTCCCATAGCTGGTGCCCAAATCCAAGGTGCCATTAAGCTGGTTGTTACTTAATACTCTGTCAACATAAGTCAGAAGAATCAGCTTTAAACATCACTGGATTTTATCAGGTTTTTACTAAATATGTCACAGTATTGATTCCAATCAATCGAGTATAAATATAATGCTTTTTGAGAAGAAGGTGATCCTTACATAGACTGTAACTGAGCAGGACTAAAGAGGGTGGCATTTAGTGGTCCTTGAAGCTGTGTGCGCTCCATTATTCTGTCAGCACAAAGTTTACCCATTAGGGTTATCAGAGATCAACACTTTCTCATTATCCAAGAGAGCAAAAGCGCAAGGTATGAATATTGTTATATTGCCTCTGTGCTTTGTGTGTGTTTGGAGAAAGATAGAGGGAGAGAGAGGGAGAGAGAGGGATACAATGATGTCATGGATTGTAGGCTTGAAAACCATGGTGGGATTAATGATGCGTCAAAACTATTGTTGCTCATGTCCCTGCAAATAAAAAATGAATCTGAGAATCAGATATGACACTGAAACTGAGACAGCACCGAGCTGTGGAAAAGGGAATACTGGAGTCCCACTTTAGCAATCTGAAGATAGATTTAGATTTTACATAATCAAAGGCTACTTACACATAGGTGAGGACCTTCATGCCACTGAGGTCAGGCATTGATCCATTAAATTTATTGTTAGACAAGTACCTAAAAACAAATACCAAGTTATGCTTAATCCAGTAGAGCGGGTAACATAAAATTCAAGGAAATTTGAAGAGAAATTGTGTTCTTACAGCTCGGAAAGACTTGGGAGAGTGGTGAAGTTGAAAAGGATGGGCCCGGTTAATGAATTCCTATCTAGACGTCTGTTGACAAGAGAAAATATTTAATATCAAGTAACTGGAAACGTTTCAGTCTATGATCAGGACATATACTCACATCGCCTCCAAGGTTTGTACTAGTTCCAGTGTAGAAGGAAAGCTGCCGCTGAGTTGGTTGCTGTCAAAAAGCCTGCTCAAAGTAAGATATTCAAAAGGATTAACTATTCTGTTTGAGATTTCGGATTTTCTAATCTCAAGGATTCTACTCTCCTTGTTCAGATCTAATTACATGTACAGTCAACAGAAAACATTATCAGGTTTTCGGATAACTTACACATGTATGAGACTCATATTTGAGCTGAAAAGGTTTGATGGAATTCCGCCGGTTAACTGATTTTTCCCCAAATGACTGCAATTAATGGATGCAATTACAGAACATTATTCTGGAGAAATAGATCAACTCCAAATGACTGCTTCAAAGAGATACAGAAATTATCTATAGTACATACAAGTGCTTTGCTTTTAGCAGCAAATCTAAACCAGGCGAAGTCCCATCAGATACTGGAATTGTCCCGCTGAGTTTATTGTCGGTTAAATCCAGCAGAGAAAGATTAGACATTTTGCCGATGGAAGGTGGTATTGGTCCATTGAAGTTGTTGGAAGCTAGAGATCTGCACAGGAAGAAATTTGGGAAATTGCATACAGGAATTGAAGAGCAAATATTGCACACCATGTATCAACGGACTAGGCAGATGATATTTGAAGTATTGTCTCCAGGTTCTGTTTTCTACTAATCAAATTCTGAAATGGCGACGACAGAAATTCTTACAATGAGACCAGCTGCGTCAGAGATCCTATCCCGTCAGGAATTGGTCCATTAAAATTGCAATCAACAAGGAATCTGGCATCCAATGTAAAGTAACCAGTAAAAGATAGTTTCTGAGTTTGTAGCTAAGAAAAGATAGGTTGCTCAAGAACAGCATAGAAAAACTTCAATTTGCTTACAGATTTTCAAGCTTCTTCAGATTTACTATTGCTGATGGGAGAATTCCTGTCAAACCATTGTTTTGAGACAAATCCCTGTATGCAGAACTGATATCAGATAACTACATGGTTTAATTGCCACTCATCTAAAAGCTCAAGTCACATGGATCACTGCAGTATAGAGAACTCATCACTGGATTTTCAAGCATGAAAGTTGAACTAAGAGGGGACAAGAGAACATAGAGAAAACCCACAGAGTTTGCAGCTCTGGAAAATTGCCGATGTCGCCAGTCAACGTGCCGGACAATCCCATGCCTGATAGTACTCTGAAAACAGAAACGCAAGCTCTATGTTCAGATATACCGAAGATGAGCATGAAAAAAACAATCAAAAGCAGTTAGCACTGAGTTACATACATGGAGGTGATGCGAGAACCGGTGCACCATATTCCCTCCCACCCACCGCCACAAGGATCAGAACCAATCCAACTCGGCGGTGTGTTCTTCCAGTTACTCTTGAGAGAATTTAGAGCAGATACTGCATCAGATCGACACAACAGTTGCCATGGTTTAAACATAAAGAAAACAAGGAACAAAGGCTGAAATAAAATTTGAGGTAAGTTGGCACTTCCACACCAAATAACAAAATAATATAAAACACTCTCGAGGGTTAATTCTGCTCAGAAAACCATAGATGAACTTACAGTCATTAGAGTCTGTCACTGCTGCTATGACTAAAACTTGAAGGCAGGAGATCAGCAGGAAAACCGGAAGTCCTGAACCCATTTCTTACAGACTGCTGAGCTCCAACAGAAGGCTCTCAAACCTCAAAATCTTTCTCTCAGCTGCCTCCTATAGTTGATGAACACTTGCAAATTGTATTGTTTTCCAACGTCACCGGCTTCTGGCGAACGAAAACTATATCAAAAGGGGTGCTGCTTACAACGTCAACTGCTCCCTTGTGAGATGTTGATGGTAGAAATAAACTTCGATAGATAAAACAAAAAAAATATGAAAACTAAATAGGCCAAGTCCTGTTGAATGATCTCAACATATTGAAAATCATAATCAGCAACAGACGACTAGTACAGGTTTTACTTTGGTCATCTAAAGTTTCTTTCGTGAGAGTCTCAGATATTTTTTGCTAAACATAGTTTTCAGACAGGGCGGAGACAAACCTTGAAATTGACTCGGGTTTATAACGAAGATAGAATTGATCCACGTTTACTGGGTCATCTAAGGTCAATTTATTTTTATGGCTTCATTTTTCTTATGTCTTGGTGTTCGCCCGGCAGGTTTGGACAGGGTTTGGATAGATCAATCAGGATTCATATTTTTTTTATTTTAATTTGAAACTGGACCAGAAGTTTCTCATATCAACCTGTCAAACCAGATTTATCGACTAGGTTATGTCGTGACACAAGCAAGCTAGCAGAATCCAGCACCATATAAATAATTAAACATAATATGGTGAAGAAATTCCAAGAAAGTGGTGTTTGGACCCGATCTCCATCCGAATGTTCAACCCTTTAAGAAGACTCGTTCTTCCTTCTTCTTTATATGCGTTCCCATTTGGTTTACCAAATCCTGTTTTCTTGCACATTGTCAATACATCGTGCCAAAGGAGAAAGTGGTGACGTGGCTGGTTTGGTAAGAAATGGGAGCCACTGGCACAACAACTCTCATATTTTATTCCAACTTGGACCGATCTTTTTCCTGTTCTATTGTATGATATATGCACAATTCAAGTGAATATTCAAAGATTAATTTTGTTATTTAAGAACATTAAGTTGCATGATCCTATATGTTTTTATATACTTTCAAGGGTTTTCCTTTCTCTTTCTTTTCTTTTTTGGTTTCTTCTTCTTTTTATTGGTGCCCCTTCACATGGTAAGGCTATAGCAGAATTATGCCTGCCCTTTCATATAATTCTTTTTATAAATTTATTGGTGCCCTTTTACATATAATTTTTGTATATATATATTTTTAAAAAAATCCAAGGAATAAGTGTATTTTATATCACGCTTGAAAAAAAATAGATTAAAAAAAAATAGCAAATCAAGCGTATTTGATAAGAATCCAGATGAAATATTTCTAAAAATAAAAGATTATTAGAGATTTTATATCATGCATGCTTGAACACCAAATTTTCATTGATATAGCAAAATGCTAAGCATTTCTTTCTCCTTTTTTTATAAGCAAAAAAATATAATTTAAGAAATTAGATTAGAAAGTAAATGATATATAGAAGTCATTCATGAAAACTATATACAAGGATGCCTTAACTGAAAATTATTTTAAAATAAATTTTTTATATATATTAGTATTTCACTCATCCAAATAGAAAAAGATTGAGATGATAATATAACACCAAGTTATAATATAAATAATTATATTTTCTGTAATATGATAATGATATTTTTTTAAAAAGTGTTTTTAAATTGAAAATACATCAATATAATATTTTTTATTTTTTATATTATCAAAATCATCAAAATATATTTAAAATAATTATAATTTAATACTTTTTAAATAAAAATTATCAAACCACTACAAGAAGCTTGATCTCTGATGAGTTCTCCTTTTATTGGACCAAGCAATGGCTTATTTGCCAAATATTCCTAAGAGCCTTCTCCAGAAACCCAATTTGAATAGACTGGCTTCTTCTATGAACCAAATTTTATTAAAAAAAAAAGTCAAAATTGAAAAGTGGTTCCTCAAGACTTTCTTGAACTTTTTTTATGGTCAATCTTGCAAAGCAGTGATTCATTCTTCCTCCTCCTCCTCCTCCTCTAATCAGGGAAGGTTCATTTGCAAATGGATACCCTCTAGATAGGAATTAACTGCTCCAATTGTGTTCTTGTAGTCATAGTTATTAGACTACAACGGTACAACCTATAAATCTATTGGTCAACTCAAGCCTATCTCAAAACAACATTGTTTTATTTTTAAAAAATAAAAAGTTTTGGAGAAAGAAAAATTGAAACAGGTCAAGTATCATTTGAATTCGAGTTTAACCAGGTTTATAAATTAACTTAAAGGTTCACTTGGATTTAAAAAGGCCAATATTTATCTCGACTAAAAAAAAAAAAAAAAAAAAAAAAACTTAACCCAGGTCGGACTCTGTACTTTAGATCTGCCAATCATGATCAACCTTAAAGCTAGACAGTTGCAGGATTATACTTGCTTGAATGAATAACATGAGGGTGGGTTACATATGAAAACGAAAATTACAAAGAATAATTGAGATTGGATTTCTTTTCAGAAATGAAGTTGTCAAAGCATGGAATTCAAGGCTCTCCTCCTGAATGCTATAAAATTCAAGAACATTGATGAAACTGATCAAATTGATTATTAGAGGGAATAGAGAAATGCAAGATGATGAAGACAGGATGATTGAGGCATGCATGCATGCATGCATGCCAGACAATTTATTCATATCAAGATAGTTACCTTCGCTGTGCCATTACTATTCTAAATCTGCATTGATACATACATGTTTGGTACAACCAAATCCTTATTGTAATGTCATACTAGAAATCACAAGCTTTACGTCGATATCTCACTGATTGTTGCTTTACATCGATATTTTCCGATGAGAAAATCTGATCTGAAAAGGAAAATGAACCAAACCAATTTCAGTAGAACGATAAGCAAAGACATAAGCATGCTGATATGGGAAGAACTAAAGGGAAATTACTCAAACAGATCCTGAATCGATTACTTTCCCCTCCTCCATTCCCCATCAACAGCAAAATAAATAAAAAAACAAACAAGCTTGAGCTTGAGTAAGGCTCGACATTATCTTTAACTCTATTCAATAAATTATTGGTGGATAAATTATTCTGGCAAGCACATTAGTGAAAACAGACATAAGAAATTAAACTTGAAGAACATCAGAACAATATGCACAGCAAAGTATTTATCATTTTGCTTCCGCTATGTTACTGGAGACCTTTACCTTCAGGATATACTGGTTCAGCTAAGTGACAGATGAAGGTGAGGCATCTGGCTGATTTTCTGGCATGGCATTCTGGAATGCTGGCAGCTCACTATATGCTACATGCAACCTTGATAGAAGAGGGAACTGACTCTGCACAAATGAGAAAGCAAGAACACAGTTGTCAAATTGGATGTTAAATAATGAACAGAAAACTAAAACATAGAATTAAGAATCTAGAGAGTAGTTGTCATATCACTTTGCACACAACAATTCAAATGCAAGGGATTTTGAGAAGGGGGGGACGGAGAGAGATGAGCAATACATAAATGATGAAAAAACAAAAACAAAGTTATTTTACTGTAACAAATTGTGGCTACAGGTTAAATAGCGTGATTCATAGGGGGATTACACTTTTTTTCTCAACTTTAGTACTGTTACATATTTTCATTAAACCTAATATTCTACCATAACAAATTCAACACAGACTACAAGAAAAAATTAAAGATAAACATGTTAGTGCTGACTACAGATGGATATTATAAAGCACATGTTTGTTTGATTTGTACCAATTCAAACTGAACAGATGAACTACATGCAAAAATAAGAATTTAATACACAAATAAAAAAAATCAGGGAACGGTAATTACCATGTCAACATTGAACCTTTTAATTGCTCCATGAATCTGTGGTTCTATAAACAGATCTGCCTGCAAGGTGAAATAATGTATCGTAATTTATTCTATGCCATAGAAGTGAGGATTCAGCATAATGTGTCACAAGCACTTCAAAAATCCACCATCTTATAGCATTTGGAGCTCCAACAACACCATTTCATATCAGTAACCCAGATCCATGGTTTGGGAGCAGAGTCAAGTTAGATCCAGATTGTTGTCCCATAAAAGGTGTATATTATACATGAAAGTTTGAGTTTCAAGGAAAACAAAGACGAAGCGAAAAAACAATAGAAAACAAACCATGGATACTTCATTTCCAGTTGCATATTTTCCAGCAGAGTCTTTTAGCAGCTTCTCTAGTGCTGAGACACACAATACATGAAGAAAAATTCAAATAAGAAGCACAAACACGCCTTAACATGTCAGCTTATATTCATATTGAATCTGACCAGGCAAACTCAAATGGCTATCATCCATTGATTTGCATTTAAACATAATTTTACTGAGTTTAACACTAATGTTGGCAAATACTGAACATGACCAAACAAGTAGTTAATGATGAAACTGTCAGATGTTTCTTGTTATTACAAGTCTTGTGTGACTTTTCTTGTGAATGAATTTAGACCATAGCAGAAACAGGTCATATGACTCATATCGACGGAGAACATGAGAAGCAAGGTCTGTATGTACAAGTTGTCAGTGTTGACAGCCTATGGCAAATGAGAAGTGAAAAGCTAATTGTCTAGCTTTTACACTGAAAAAGAATTCAACATGGAGGACTGATCTGAATGTTATTTTTTGCGAATGGAATTTCAGCTTTTCCATGTAGTATTTAAAGAAAAAAGTTGGTTTACCTGCAAACCCTTTGTTAATATGACTCTGAACCCAAGGAATCACCTCATCTGGACCAACTTTTTCCTTAATATACTTCTGTAAATAGAGTGCAGCAAAACAGCATAAGGAACATAAGTAGTCTGACAATGTCAGATAAACATCATCTGAATTCTAACACAATTAACAGATTAACATGAGCAATGATCTCAATAAGATACTTACTAGCACAGCCAAGTTTTGAAGAGGCTGTATGCTAGAGCAGACAACATTTGCAGCCTAAAATGGAAGAGATTAAAGAGAGAGAGAAAATCAGTATTTGACACTCGGCACAGAAGCTGTTGGTAAAACTGAATGTGATGGGAAAGAATATATATAAAACAGACAGTTGTGCCCAATATATATATAACAAACAGTTGGCCCAATTAAATCAGGAACTCAAGATTTATGATCAGAGGAACTCATATCAAAACTGCAACTTCCAATAATGAACCCAATTGTGTTGGCTGATGAATTGTTGGTATAAGTGGTGCGCAAACAAGATATAGTAGTTAAAAAACACGGAAGGATATGCAATGCCACCTGATAATTAAGGGCTTTTTTCTGAAGATCACTAGGCAACAAAGGATGCTGAGGGTACTTCTCTTCCAAATACTACATATTTCGAGAAAAAAAATTGAAAGATTAAAAAGGGAGTCAATCGATGAGCACCATAAATAACAAAGAAGCAAAAAAAATAGAAAATGAGTCACCATTAAAATGGCAAAAGAGTCAGAAATTACAATCTCCCCATCTACCAGCGCAGGCACATATCCGAGAGGATTCAGCTTTAAGAAATCTACCCAACACAATATGTATTAAAAAAAATTCTACATTTAATACAAGATTGAACAAAAGAATAGGAAATAAAGAGTGAAAGAACAGAAAAAAATAACTAGTAGCAAGTAATTAGTTATCACCAGGACTGAAATGTTCTCCTTTAAGCAGGTTAACAGGTATATACTCATATTCGAGCCCTGTAAGCAAGAAACTAAAAATCAAGACTAGAAAATGAAATCCCACCAAGAAAAACCAAAAGAAAAATCCAAACTTTAAGCAAAGTAAAAGAAAAGGGAAAACCTTTGAGGTTAAGAGCAATGCGAACACGTTGAGAGCAAGAACTCCTCCAGTAAGAATACAGCTTCAATTTATTCTTATTGCTCTCTCCACTTTCTGCCTGTACATCACATATACCCAAATAAAACAGCAAAATTAACCTAAAAAACTCGGGCCACAATCATATCATGTAAGAAGTAAATGGAAGAGAAACAGAGGGTGGGGGGGGAGACCATCGAACTTCCTGCCTTCTCCTTCTCTCTACCACATCACAGTTCCTTTTTTAAATTTGACAAACGTATGAACAAAAAAACAAAAAAAAATAAAGATAGTTTTTTTATGTTGTCAGCAATAAAATATTAGATAGTAGCACCATAGTTTAACCCGTCTTTGTTTGTTCTTTACTTCTTCTTTTTATTCATTTTATTATATTAAAATGATAGAGTTGTGGCTGTGGCCCAGGTCTTGCAACGTGTACAGATGTCTCCTTCTCTGGGCCCACCTTATCAAAGTAGCTGACAATTTAGATAAATTGCGCACATCGCGCTCAAAGTATAATTAAATATTGAAATAGGTTTTAACGTATAGTTTGAAGATATTGGAGTTTAAAAACGCGATACTTTAATAATATTATGGTTTATAAATGTATTTTCTTTTAAAATTACGATAATTGGTGTTGTAGTTGTACTGTAATATTTTCAAGGAAATAAATTTAAAAAATACCTAGGTAATTGATAAAATAGTTTAAAAAAATAGTCAAAACTCTCAAACAATATTAGCTATCATAAGGTTTTAGGTTGTTTTGTATTTTAGGCCATAAAAAAATTTATAAAATCATAATTTTTGTTAATCTGAAATTTTATTTACTTTATGATTTTAGAGATTTAAAATATTTACAATTTTTTTCAAAATTTGAACAAATTTTTCTCTATATAGGAATTATATCTAAAATTTTATCTCGCTGAAAAAAACTTGCAAAAAACCATAATAACCACAATCAAAAAATTCTAATTAAACTCAACATATTCTCATATTTCATAATCACAAGTAGCCCCATGAATATAAAAGAAAAAAACATATATACATGCAAAATAAATATAAAATAATTTAATATTACAATATTAAGTAATCCCAAAATATTCAAGTAATAATTTATCGTGTTATACTCATGTATCAAATTATATACTCCTCGTCTGTAATCATAAGAATGGTTGGGGCAGTCATGGCAAAGGTGGTGGCAGCAAAGGGAGCGATGGATTTTCAACACAAAAACATGAAAGGATTTTTGGAGACTAGGATGAGTTTGATTTTTGATTGATTTAAGGAAAAAATATAAGTGTTTAACAGGTTTTTTGTGGGAGAAGTGACGGTGTTGCTGGTTTTTTTGTGAGAGAGAGACAATACTGTGTGTTCAATCTACTCTTCGATCATTTAAAATTTTAATTAATATCACGCTTATGAAGCACGACATCTTAAGTTGTCGAGCTTCAGAAGCACGTCATGTAGTTATTGCTTTTCAGAAGAGCGATATTTAGTGGATGTCGCGCTTCAGACGCGCGACAACGTCAAATTATGTTATTTCGCCAAATCTTTTTCAAACGGTGTCATTCCCTAAAATTTTTAAGTTTGTTGTCCTAATTTGACTAAAAAAAAGCTCAATTTATGGTATGATTATGTTACTCTCTGTTTGGGATTACGGGTTAAACAGAACTGGGTTAAAATTTTAATTATTTTTTTATGTTTTTGAATTTTTTGATGCACTGATATCAAAAATAAAATTTTAAAAATAAAAAAAATATTATTTTAATGCATTTCTAAATAAAAAACAATTTAAAAAATAATTATTATCACACTTCCAAACACCCACTAGTGCGTGTTGGATTTGAGATAAAAATACAACCTATGTGCCTTGATTATCAATTCTCAACGTGTGATAAAAGACTGGAAGACAAAAGTCACCTATTCCTTGTATTTTGTATTTTAAAACATAAAAATTCACTCAAAAGCAATTTATTTTTATCTATCAGACTTTGTTTCTCCAATTACTATTTCATCTATTTTGGACAAGTCTTTTTCAAATTTGAAATATATTTTTTACGTTTGAATTCATTATCTCTAGAGCCTATTTGTTTTTGCGTTTTAAAAGTGTTTTTAAAAAAATTTAAAATTGTTTTTATTTTTTCTGTGCTTCAAACTATTTTTTTCATATAGTTTTGATGTGCTAATGTCAAAAATGAACTTAAAATATTATTTTAATGTATTTTCAAGCGAAAAGCACTTTAAAAAACAATCAATATCACAACACCTAACGAGCTTTTAATATAAGAAAAAACTAAAATAGATAGGTAGTTCATTGTTTATTCTTCTACTATGTATCAACACATAATTACAATATGGATTTGCATATTGTAAAAAATAAAATTCAATCATGTAGTTTTATTGGAGACTAGTAGGGACGGATCCAAGATCCAACTTCAGTAGGGACAAAATAATATAAATATATAAATAAATTATTTAAGATTCAAAAAGTTCAAAAATTATAAGTTTCTTGTATAAAGCTCAAAATTTCACATGTTTTATAAAAAGTCGCTCCACAAAAAAAAATCGTATATGAGACTTCATATATTGAAAACGTGATAGGATCTTCTCATCATCAACACTTTCAAATATTTTTTTTTTTTCAATACAAGTAATCAAATAATCATTTAACCAATTATCCATAATTTGATTATGTAACCGACTTTTAATCAATTTCATCATTGAAGATATTCTCTCTACTAATGCAATGGCCACTGGTAAAATTAATGCTAATTTTACAAGTAAAAAGACTAAAGGATATACCACAACCTTATTTACCTCCACCAATATTTGAGCAAGATCATTGATTTCTTTTAGCTTTAAAAATTCTTCACAAATCTCATGTCAAAAATGTAAGTTTCAAGGTGTTACAAGCTCAGCCATAGAGAAGTCAAATGGATAAAATTGAGTAAGATGAATCAACTTTTGCTTATCAAAAGTATAAAAAGACTCAATTGGATTCAAACATGAAATGCAAAGAAGCAACTATGTGTTTACCTCAGTAAAATGATTATTAAGCTTTTGAAGTTACATGTCAATTCTTGTATAGAACAACTCAACTTTGTAATGATACAAGTTTGTTAATTGTTAAGTATTATACCTTAATCGACCGTGAATGATAAACATATCAATTATTTTTGGAATATCAATGTTATATCTTTCATAAAATAAAGAAACGTCATTAACTAAAGATTCTCATCCTCTATCCCTCATCATTTGAAGTCGTTGTTTTGAAACTTTAACCAAAGACATTGCATTTATGATATCTTGATCTTTTTTTTTTACAATGCTTGAGATAATCCATTTATAACTCTAAGTATATTTTTCATCAAATGAAAATTAAAAAGAAATTCATAGGATTATACCGAGTCAAGAAGTGCATAAGCTTCGTCTCTTTGCTTTGAATTTACACCAATTTCAACAATGACTTCAAGCATATCAATAGCGGAGGCAAAAAAACATAATTAGATTTACCAAAGATCCATAATATGAGTTCCAATGTGTATCATTGGCTCTTCAAAGTATAGTTTCTTAATGTAAACCTCAACCACTTGAAATGTCACCATCATTAAGTGCTTCAACTATCTTGTTATATAACTTTTCACGAAAAAGATCTATTCTCTTGCATTAGGCTCCCACAACATTTGTCAAACTAGAAACCATATTGAATAACAAAACAATATGAACATGGGTTTTTGCCACACCAACAAGAGCTAGTTACAATTGATGGGAAAAACAATGAATATAATATGTGGATGGATTATCCTTCATTATCAAAGCTTTCAAGCCATGAAATTCAGCTTGTATATTACTAGCTCCATCATAGCCATGTCCAAGTAGATGTGATATATTAAGCCTATGTTTGGAAAACAATGCTTCAATTGTCTCTTTAAGCGATAGAGCGATTATGTTCTTAATATGCACAATACCAATAAAGCATTCAATAACACATCCCTTCACATCTACACAGCGTTGAACAACAACCATATTCTCTTTAACTAATACATCACGAGACACATCAATGAAGATAACGAAGAACTCGCGACCAAGATCATTTAAGATGATATTAGTGGTTTCTATTATAGCAGCACATATAATATCTTTTTGAATGTTATAAGCTTTAATTTTTAGATTATCGGGAAATTTGTCTAAAACAACATCTTTGATTCCTTGATTATGTTCAGCAAGAAACCGTGGAAGCTTAATAAAGTTTCATTGACTCTTTGAGTTCTTAGATTCATTACAACAACGAAAAGCTAGTTCTTCACACAAAAGAAAGCAAATACAATCAATAGTTGCAGTCAACCGAATTCGATAATATCTTCAAGATTGATTTGAAGTTCCAACATGAGCAACTTTAATATGTTGCCTTTGATTCATCAAATCATGGCATTTCCTCCCAGTTTGGTTGTGAGCACTATTAGGATCTCCGACATAAATCTTGAATGTTTTTTTATCCTTTCAGTTCTTAAATCTCATGCCAACAAAATAATCAACACTTGCTTGATTTTCCATATCCGACCTATAGAGATAACAACATAAGAAAAATAATGAATCGTCATCCTTATTATACTCTAACCAATAACTATGCTCCTTAAACCAAATTGAGACAAATTGTCGATATATATTCCCAATCTTTCTTTATGAAAAATTATAATTATAAGGTTAACACAACCCTTGTTACAAGTAGGATCTTTAAAATTTGTCTCTATCATTGGGATGATATTCAGAAAATTTCTTTCTTAACCCCGGATCTAGAGGAAGATCATCTAAATTGAGTTCCATATGACTTGTTTTTGATAAAGTGTCTCCATTATTTATAACATTAAACATCATTAGCAATGGGTGTATCCTCAACGTTTTGCTTTCTTTTAATGACAAACTTATCCATGACTAAATAAATAATCTAATTAGAACATAATAAAAAAACCTGAAAGTACACATATACTGAACTACATCAAAACATCCCAAAACCATTTTCACGCCATCCTAACATCATAAACATTCATTTTGTATATCGCAACCTAGCACATAATCATAAATTATTTACATTGTTAATTTTTCATGGTCCTTTTTTAAGTTATATTGAAAATTAAACTACAACAAAAAAGCATAATTAAATCCATTTTAATCCTCATCAATACAAAAACACATACTAAATACACATAACTAACAAACATTTATCTTATTTCCAAAAGTTCTCATTTCTCCCCTCTTAAATGGTTGGCTTTACTTTCACCATAAATACCAATTTTTCTTCTTGAATTATGCTTTATTTAGAGTCATTTACATTATACTACATCCTAAGAACATCACATTTTCACAATTTAACATTTAATAAACCTAATTTAAGATTTAAGATTTTTTACATAAACTTTATTAATCTTTACTTAAACTTGTACAATCGAGTTTATAACGTCTTACACAATAATGATATAAATTTTTTCAAGTCAAAGTTTTCTGCTCCTCTTTTTTCTCTTTAATAACATGAGTTTCCTCTCTCTATTCCCTTTCGCTCACTTCATATTAAAAAAAAAAGAAGATATTATTTTAGTTTTTTTAAGTCAAACTATGTTTTAATTGGTCATCCGAGTTGCCTTTGAACTCGCCTAATCAACTGAGTCATGTCAAGCCAATTCTCACACGTTCAATTTATAGCTTGATCTGGATAAATAGTTGGTTTAAGATGTTTCAAGGTTAACTTGTTATGTCAGGTTCAATGATACTATTAAAGAGTTTTTCGTGACTTGAATGTTTTTTTATTTTCAAAAAAACATCACTTAATTTTTTAAAAAATAAATAAAATCAGAAAAACATCATCTTAATTTTTATTAGTTAAATCAAGTTTTGATTGGATTATCTTATATATGTTATAAATTCACGCCTGTAATTTAAAAACAAAATGCTAATAAAATTGTTACCGACACATACGCAAGCAACAAAACTAATTTTATCTATTTAAGTTATTATTATTATTATTATTATTATTTAATTTTAGTGTTTACCGTTAAATTATTTTGTTGAGTGGTAATGTATCCTTATTTTGTGATAAGTGACAAAAAAGGGGCTCCAATATAAACAAAAATTATGAAAGAGAATTGCATGTTGAGTGTACAATTTTCTTTATTTTTATTTGAGTGTCTCACCTTTTCGTTATTTTGTTTTTAGTCCTTTTGACTCTTGAAGACTGGCAGCAAAGCAGCATCTCTTGTGGAATTTTTCCACCCAAAACATTGCTTATGTAAGATTGGTGTTAAAAAAAAATCTGCTCATCAGTAATGTTTATATTATCTGAGTTGATTTAACATGTTAAAATTAAATAATATAAATATTATTAATAATAATAGATAAAAATAATTAAAAAAATATTACAAGTCAAGTGATGGGTTAAAATTTTTGAAACTCAATTAACCTGAAATAACCGCCCTATACCATATATTTCTTTATCTTTATATTTAATAGTATGTAGATTTATTTTTTATTTTTTTTATTATTTTTATTTAATATTTTTTGAATTTTAGTGGATTTCTTATTAAATTTCTATACAACATAAAAGAGCTATTTTTTATTTTTTGCTTGATGGGAAGGGGAAGATAAACAGAATTTAATGGTGGTGTAATTTATGATAATTAGACCTAATATTAAGGGTGTAGTCTATGTTATAGGTCCGTTTTTAAATACAAACCCATGAAAATTAGCAATGTAAATCTAATTCCGTGGATATTTATAATTTTAAGCCTAATTCCGTGGATATTTATAATATTCATAAAAAATATAGCCCAACCCAGTTAAATCCAAGAAAAATTAAATGGATTGGGTTTATAATTTGTAAAATATTAGAAGTTGGGTTTAGTGTGTGTTTGTTATTGCGGCCAAAACATTATTTGTCAAAAATCTGATAAATGTTTTTTTATTTAAAATTAATTTTTTTTAGTTTAGCGTTTTAATGTGATGATGTTAAAAATAAATTTTAAAAAATAAAAAATATTTTGTAATCTGTCTTAACCTAAACCTACCGCACTTTAATATGATTATGGGTACAAATTTTATCTAATTATATCCATCAATACGCCTTACATCAGCTTCCGTATTTTATATATATATATATATATATATATATATATATATAAAACTGAAAATCATGATAAATCTCTAAAAAATTTGAGAAACATGCCTGCTTTATCGCCTTCATCTCCATATGGTCTATTCCAAGAAAGCAACCCAAAGCTGCTTCATATAAAGACCAAGAAAACAACTATAAACTTGCTTGAGAATCAGCTCCAAAATGGCTTGTTAAAGAATCACCTGACAACATCATTATCAGATAGAGATGTATTCATCAAACAAATGTTGACGGAGAACAGCTTAAGCAAATGCCAATGCCTCCGATTCCTCAAATCGATGATGGTATGGAACAGAGAAATGTTAGGTATTTCGGAGAATCTCGGGGGCGCTTGCTTCTTGTTGAGATTCATGGCCCTCCCCCTCAAGCTAACACACAACTTGATGTTTATGAGATGAGGGCAGACAACTCCGGATGGTTTGTGAAGCACCACATCGATCTTAATGCAATTGCTGGTGCATTTCCAGAGATGATTATGAGCTCACCTCTGGAATTTTGGGAGCTGACTAGTTATGCTTTTGAGATACTGGCTTTTGTTAGGGGAGAAAGTGACGAGGACTCATTTTCAGTGCTGCTGCACATACCAGGCAAAGTGATACCCTATGACTTCAAGGAAAAGAACTTTGTAATGTTCAATGTTTATCAGTATGTTGAGAGTCTTGCCTGTGTTTGACGTTGTTTCTGTTAGCGAAGCTCAGTTGTTTTGGCTATGTTTGTTTGATTCTGACGTGATGAATTTGAGTTCCATTTTCACATTTTATTTCTTGTTTTGATTTTTTCAGCTCTGCTAAATTTTTAATGATTCCAGTGGTCAAAATAAAATGCCTAACCGAGCCCAAGAAAAAACCAAGAGAGAGAGAGAAGAAAGCTCGAGCGGAATCCAAGAAAGAAAGAGGAGAGAGAGATGTCGTCAAGGTGCTATCAAAGCCTCACTGACCAATGAGGAGGTGCAACTCATCGAGATGGAGCCGGCCAACGCCACTAAGAAAGGCTACTATCGGACAAAGGTACCTTTCTTCACGCGCTAGACAATTTTCATTTCCCTTTTCATTGCAGTTTCTAAATCTTTGCCAAACTAAACCCAATAAAGAAGACGAGAAGGAAAGGAAAGAGAGAAGAATGGCCCAAAGAGAAAGAAAAAAAAAAGAAAAGGTGGCCAACAAGCGCACTTACTCTTTTCGTGATGGGCAAATTTTAGATGAGACATGTTATTTTCTTCCTGTACATTGCTAACTGGAAATGGCCCTGAAAATGGAAGTGTTTCGCCTGTATTTATTTACGAAGATGATGGACCGTCAGCTTTCATGGTAAATATCACAGTACGCATATATTCAATTGAGGCAAAGCACGCAAGAAGAAGTCCAGGTGGCATTTTGGGATGGTGACGCTAGACTGCTCAACCTACTGCTGAGAAAGTGCCGCACCATGTTAAAGAACTGGTCCAATGGCCCAGAGCGATGGATGATGTGGGAAAGCACAGACGGCCATTGACCAAAAGTGCCATTATTATTAAGTAGTTGAAATTGCATTATGAAATTAAAGTTGAGTTATTGCCTGACTGAATCAGAAAGTGATCTCTCAATTTCTCATGGTTTAGACCAATCAAAATTCAAAAGCTACCCACCACAATTCAATGCCAGCTAACAGGAAATGCTATCAAAAGAGAGGCACAGAAAAAGAAACGTGAAATGATAATTGATTTTCTATACAAATTTCCCACGTCAATTTTGGTTTAATATACATGTAACCATGTGAGCAATACCGGGTTAATCAAGTAGTAGAGCAAGAGTAAGCATCCAAGTAGCCCAAAGCATCAGTATCTTTCATGTGCTGCCACTGTTTCTTGTCCAAGGAATAGGGCAGAGAGTAAATGTTTAGCTACCTCTCCACAGAATTGTAAAAGTGCCTCGTTGCATTGCAAATTTAAGATGAACTTACCATTGGATTCTGGAGAGGTTTGCAGGTACAATTGCTGGGGTAGTGGAAATAAGCATGACACTTTTGCTGTTGATAATTGGCCCTTTCTCGTAAACATATATGCATCCACATAACAAAGCGGGGGACCATATCAGATTCATAATCTTGTGTCGCTGGTGCTTTTTAGCAACAAAGTAGTCTCGGAATCCGACAAAGCCAATCACCAATTCCACATTTCTTGTCTGATGGCTGGAATGTGCAAGACTTTGCTTCAAGTTAGAATTCCTGCTTCAAACTTCCTCCACCATAAAAGATAGCATCGCAATTCACAAAACCCCACTTCTTGTTATGTGCTGTAGCTGAAATTGTCGACTTTTTAGCTTGAGGTGGACATCCATTTCAACTTTTCCCACGCACGTTACGACGATATCATCCGTGTCATCAACTTTGTCATAACCATTGAACAAGATCTTGAAAGAAATGAAAATGTAAAAATTTTAGCCCGAAATCAACTGCACAGTGCCCTGCCACCAAAACCCTGTTCAATTTTCGAAAGATGTTATTGTCTTCCAATTTCTTCAAGTTTCCAAAGGACTTGCTTGATGTTTGGTCGAAGAGAAGGCGAAGGAGAACAACAGGCCATAGCCAACTGAAAGTATTTGAGTACACATTCTTCAGTTACAGGTCTTTCATTATCATCGCCATTGCTAAGAAGTATGTCTGGATGGTATAAATCAGCAATTCTCCGATCAAGGACTGCATTTCGCATGAACGTTGGCAGATAAAAATCCTCATCAGCGGTTGGATTCTCATTGATCGGTTCCTTCCCTGAGAGTAATTCAAGCAGAATTATTCCAAGACTGTATATATCAGTCTCCACAGTGACCTCTTTCATTTTGATAAGTTCAGGAGCTTTATATCCCTCAGCTGCAGAAGCTTCAAGCATTTCCTGGCCAGCAGTAAGATTCAAGAGGAGATGAAGGCCAAAGTCGGAGATACACGGATGGAAATTGCGATCCAACAATATATTCTTTGACTTGAGATTCCCATGAATTACTGGCTTCTGCAATCCAGCGTGAAGATGATCCAATCCTTTGGCTATTCCAATAGATATCTTATAAATGACGGTCCATTTGTGAAACTCAGACTTCCCATCTGCCAAAAAAACACAGAGTTGGTCCATTGAAGCTAAACATTTTCCAGGCCAAAAGTACGAAAATGACAGGATTTTACTTGAAACAGCTAGAAAAAATATGGTTGTACAAGCTGAAAAATGGCGAGCATTATCGCAGGCAAGGCTAGATGACAAAGGTAGGTGTCGACAGCAACAAATTAGGCAGCATTTAAACCATAATTAGCTGGCAATGTGCCCAAGAAGAGATCTAGAATGTATCCTAAATATTTTTAACAAGATCTAAAAGGAATTTGATGATGCTGAATCAAGAGAACATTTCAGCAGAAAACTAAAAAGACTGGAACCATGGAGTAATGAATATAAAGCAGAAATTGCAAATTCCAATAATAGACTATCAAGTCCATGTATTTTTCTAAATAAAACTTGCAGAAGAACACACAACAAACTTACCTCTAATGAAATCAGACAGGTTGCCACGCCTGAGAAATGGATGAACAAGGAGCTTTTCACCTCTAGGCCCTGCATAGAACCCCAAAAGAGGCACTAAATTGGGATGTCTAATGCACCCCAGCAACTGAACCACATCACCAAAATCTTCAACCCTTGCTGTACAAATTGGCCTCAAGAACCTAAGCAACCTCACACAGTTACTCCTCTGCAGCAAGGCCTTGTACAAAGTACCATAGTTGGATTTCCCTATAACTTCTCCTGGTGCATCAAGAATGTCACTTATTGTTAAGTCTTGACCACCTTGAAAAGTCACCAGGTCCTCTGTCGTCTCAGCCCCATGATCTCCATGCTTCTCCTCAGTGTTTTCTATGTCATTACACGTCTTTCTTTCTGCCTTTCTTTTAAAGTAAACAAAAACTACAGCTACAACAACGAACAAGAAAATAACTAAAGTTAGCCCTACCACAAGTTTTAGCCCCTGCCTGGTATGAGACATTGTGATAAAACTAGCAAGTATATGTTAAAGAGCAGAGAAAGAAGATCTGGGAAGCAGAGAGATTGAAAGAGAGGACAAGAAGATGAAGATAGAATTGAACTTTGCTGTGGAAGTGTGGAACCCAAGATTTATTATGTGAAAAGAAGTTAGAGAAAGAGAAGAAAAGGGCTAAACTAGAATGAAAATGGGTTTTGGCTTTGCCTTTGGATCAAGATTAAAAGAGGCACTTGTGTACTGTATCTGTACAAGTACTTGAGGAGGAAGAGAAATGGTGGAGATGTAAGCTCGGCTGTTCCAGAAGTAAATCTAATGGTAATGAGAGAGAGTCAGCCAGATCTAGGCTAGCCATGTGATGTTTTATCTGTGTTGTAGCGGTGAAGGTCTGCCCTTTCAATTATACCATTGTGTATGGATTTTTCATTTCATAATGACAGGCTTTAATTTCATTGTTCTATTTTATTTATTCCCTTTTCTTTTCCTGGAAAAATCTAAAAAAATTTTTTCCAACAATAATAGAAAAAAAATTCTCAAACTAGTAAAGTTATAAAAATAATTTCTAAACTAGTCAAATGTATAGATAGTATATTCACATCTCATAAGAATTTTAATTTTTTTTTAGCATACGCACAAACACATTATAAATTTTATCACGGTGTGTTATATGTATTCATAAGTGAGCATATTATCGTTTTTAGGTGGTACGTTTGAGTTATCTCTTTATTTTATTGAGATTTTTTTAATTGTACTTTATAATCATAACTTAAATATGTTTTCAGCATCACATGCGCTAACAAGAAGAAGAAATGTTAGCCCGAGGGGTGTAGCTCACTAGTCAGATTCTAGGTTTGTTTTTTAAAGGTCATCAATTCGAGTCTCACAAACCTCAGGGCCATTGAAGACTTACATGATCGTTAATTTCAGGGTCTGTGAGATTAGTCGAGATGCGCACAAGCTGACCCAAATATCCACGTTAATTAAAAAAAAATGTTCAAATTATAACCGAAAATATATATATATATACCCGTGGTATTTCTGTGTATGCAGTTGTGCAAGTTAAACATATGCAACTTAGTTAAACGATGCTAGTTTAGAAATTATTTTTGTAATTATTCTAGTTTGGAAAAAAATTTCTCCACACTGCTACTGCTGGAAAACACTTAAAGTCCAAAATACATATGAACAATGTAGATGATAATTAAAACCATTGAATTTAAATAAAATAAGAAATTATATTGTGTAAATCGAGATCTAACCAAGAAATCTTTCTCTTGACGAACACAAAAAATAATTAAATAAATAAGTTTGAACGGGAAAATAACCAGCCAGAGGTATGAAGACTGTGAAAAGATGACAATTAGCGGTAAAGCTGGGAGTTTCCTTGATTGAAGGTCATGGGTTTGACTTCCAATTTTGTTTCTGGAATAATGCTTTTGATTCAACCAGTTTATGAGTTGTGGATTGCTCTACAGGGCTTGTAAGACTTGTGGTAGAAGGCCCCTTCAAGAAGCATCTCTCTTGCTATGAATTTGTTTGTTTTTATATTTTAAAAATAATTTAAAAAATAAAAATTTATGTTTTTAGATAATTTTAATATGCTGATGTTAAAAATAATTTTTAAATATATAAAAAATATTATTTTAATATATTTTAAAATGATAAACACTATAAAAAATATAAAATCATACCCTCGTTTTATACATGGTAGAGCTCTTAAAAACAAACAAACCAATCATGTCCCAACACATTAGAGAAAAATAAAGTATAAATACAACGTTTTTGTCATTGCAGTTTAATAAATTTAAATTTTTTTATAAATTATAATCTTTTCTTAATCAAGATTTTAATAAAAAAATTCAATTAAACCATGATATATATTAATTAATTAAACTTATAATTAAGTTAAAAGAAAGAACGTTTCACACCACGTAAAACAATCTACGAGAGTTGGTTGAGAAAACGAATGTAAATCAACGGCGGAGATTGATGAGTTTGGTGGTAAGGTAGGCCCCACAGACAAACACTGAAGCTCTTATTTGATGGTCTGGATCATCAAATTTGTGGGACCTACATATGGGCCCACACACTTCTTTTTAACAAATTTGCTCCAATCTCTCTCTCTCTCTCTCTCTCTCTCTGGCCCTCTACTTTATAAAAATCATAAATCAAAAGATACCATCAAATATGAACCGTTTATATTACAATAAAAATTCATAAAGATTTTATTTCTATACAACATGAGAATTGAAATCTCATAATTAAATTAAAAAAACACTGAAACTCTGAATTTATTTCAATTCAGTTTTCTGGGATCTAAAAACTGTGTTTGACCCTCTTGCTCTTAGCATATTCCACATTAATTGATTGAGAAATCTCACCTAATTCGGCTATGTATCATATAACAACCATGCGAGATTATTCATTCTTTTTAAAATAAAATTGTCATTTTCATTTGGTGGAAAACATAGTTAAAATATAGTAAGCATACGTCTCTTCTATATATCCGAAGGGAATTGTGAGCTAATTAAACCTCACCCATCGTGCTTGTGTTCATCCTAAATGACAAGAGAGAGTTATTGCAAGGTATGGCTTTCATTAGCTTAAAAAGATGTTTTTGTTAGGTGTAATCTGTGATAGGACATGCAAGCATACTTACATGGATGTTGGGTTTTTTTTTTTTGTATATATTTGTCTAAAATATTGGTTTTTAGTTGGAATCCATCTAGAAAAGCTACATGCAAACAGAAGGAGAAAAACAAATTTGGAAAAAGTAAATATTTATCCCCAAACTATCTCCAAGTATTTTTTTTATGATCTTAGAGGCAAAAATATTAATGAGAGCATGGTTTTGAAACCTGGTCGGGCGAGCCGACCTGGAGCCAGGTTGAAGAAAAAATAGGGGAAGAAAAAACTCGGTTGACTTGGCAAGACCCAGTCAAAAACCCGATTGCGACCCGTTAATTTTTGTTTTTTTTACTAAAACGACGTCATTTTAATTTTAAAAAAATTAACCCGGTGACCCGGTCAAAACCCGAAACCCAAACCTTAGACCGAACTGGTCACCGGATCGGATCTGAAAACTATGAAGGAGAGTGATAATGCTCAATAAATAAAGGATCCAATTGGGAAAAATAGTTTTGTTTGTCAACACAATTGAGAGGAGGTGATAATTGGAATAAATACATCGATTTTCCTATGATAATTTAAGGGGGAAAAAAAACAAGAGGATTTTTTATTAAGAAAATAATTGATTTTTGGGGATTTAATAATTGGATTCGTGGAAAGTGGTATCATTAAATAGAAGGAAATAGCTGTTAGTGTGGTTTGGAGAGCACATTATATTTTATTTACGGACAAATGGACATACCAACGAACTCAATTCTATCTCCCAAAAACAAGTAATAATAACCACTCAATCAACTTTACGTGTTGTCTAATTTATTTATTTAATCAATAATGTCGTGTGATCAACCTCAAAATATCAAAGAATAAAACATGCCACACGAGGCCACGAGCCCACCGCCAAAACAGACAAGGGGAATAAAAAATAATTTATTTTTATAAAACTCGACCCGGATCAGAGACTTGATTAATATATGATCTAAGTCATGTTTGTTTTTCATAAATTAATTTTTGAAAAATTATTTTTTAAATTTTTTTATGTTTGTTTGTATTAGAAAAGTTGGTTAACAGAAAACACTTTTCAATCAAAGAAAAATTTAGCTTGCTTTCCAGGAAAGTGTTTTCCTGAAAAATTTGGGCGGAAAACACTTTCCGGAAGTTGTGAAAAAATTAGAAATGTCATATTATTTGCTGATTATATTAAATTTAGTCCTCAAACTTTTTATTGCTATATATATTTTGTTTTGAATATTTATTTTTTAATTTCATCTCTTAAAATTTAATTTTATATCAATTTTGGTCCTCATTTTTATAATTGTTATTTGTTTTTTCCTTATAATTTTTTTATTGAAATTTTTTATCTATCAAATTTGATCATCATTCTTTTGATTATTACTTATTTTATTTGAAATAATTTATGAAATGTTAATTATTATTATTTTAATTTCTTCATCTTTCATTTCTTTTTTATTTTTTAGATTTGATCTCTATTATTTTGATTATTATTTATTTTATTTGAGATAATTTATGAAATTATATTTTTTTTTCAATTTCATTCTCATTCAACTTTTTAATTTGTAATATTTGTTTCTTATTATTTTAATAAACTTGAGAAAAATAAAACATTAATAAGTTATTTTACAACTCATTTTCCATGACATAACCAAACACTGGAAAGTGTTTTCTAATTTATTTTCCATTACACTACCAAACATCAGAAAATAATTCACATTCCTGGAATTCACTTTCAAAAAAAAAAACTACTTTTCAGCAAATAAACAGGACCCTAGATCGGTTCAAGTTAAAGAAAAAAAATTAAAGATCTAACTTTATCCAATTAAAAATCCAGGTTATCTCATTATTCATGCCATCCAATTGATTTATGTTTTTTTTTAAAAAAAATAAAATTGATCAAAACAAAGCATTCCCACTCAATTCTGATTAATTCTCTGGACCGTAACTTAAGCATTGTCACAAGTCGAAACCCGGATCCCTTTGAGGAAGACATTTGTTGCAATTATAATGCATTTCCACTTGTAGTCAGTAGCAATAAGTGGAAGCTGGGAATCTGCTTGGCTTTGATTGTTAAATGTGGGGGGAGGGGGGGAATAACTATCCTTTCTTGAAATAAAAAAATAATAATTTCATGGACGACTAAAAAGTTTAGCCTATCATAATTATATAGTTATTATACAACTACTGTGTGGAATCATGCAATTGATGCCCTCAACCTTCTATTATCATTGAAGTCGTAATCTCAAAGAGTGAGGAGATTATGGAAAAACTGGAGGTGAGAAAAAGAACTGATAAATTAATTAAATTAAAAAAATTAAAAAATAATAATTAAAAAAATTAAACCATGAAAAAAAATATTTTTTTAAAAAATCGGTTTGATTTCAGAAGCCTGAAATCAAAAAACCAAACCAAACTGGTTTAGTTAAGAAATAAACCAAACCGAACCGAACCGAAAAGAGCCCATCAGAAAGTTCAAAAAAATAATATAATTTTCAATTTTTAATATAAAATAACTGAAACCATACCGAAACTGGTAGGTTGGAACCATTTTCGGTTCGGTTTTTATATTTATATATATATATATATATATTTTACAAAATTTCGGTGTAGTTGTTTTTATAGGTAAAAACCGAACCAAAAATGATCACTCCTAGAAAAAAAACATAGTTATTGAATCTTGTATAATTTGATAAATTGATCCGAGAAATATAGGACTTGAAGCTTCATTTAGATCGGATTTCTAATCAAATTGAACAAGATATTAACATAGATAAATTTATTTAACTCGATCAATCTTTTAATAACTTAATTGACCCATTCAAATCTAACCAATTAAATACCAAAAAAATAATAAAAATAAATGATCCGAGCTTACCGATACCTTAAACCCTTTTCGGGTCGATCTTCAAATATTATTAATAGTATTTAATCTTAGCTTTCTTACCAAGAAGTGACCTGGCATGATAATATCTTGGAATGTACTTATAATTTTACAAGATGTGTTAATATTAAATTTAATTTTTTAAAAATAAAAAGAATATTATTTTAATATATTTTTAAATAAAAAATAATTATTATTACATTCGATCTCATCATCATCATCCTATCGACAAGAGTCAGGAAGCCTCTATTTTCGGCCATAAATGACACAATCTAACTGTAAGTCTGGCTTTTGGTTGATAATGACCGTGAAAAGCAAGCATATCCGTTGGTTCCTAATCGCAGACCTAAGAGAGCTGGGCCTCGAAGTGCAGATGGGCTACCAAACAGTGCTCCTCTTTAATAATACAGTTGAAAATTAAGACACTCTTTAATGGCTTCTTCGGCTCTATATTTAGCTTGAAAAAATATAAAAAATAAATATTTTTTCAAGCCAAACATTGAGAAGATTCCTCCTTGTACTCCCTTGAGCACAGAAAAGTGCTGCAAATATTAACTTATAATTCTTAAGAACTTGAGAAAATCTATGTAAAATATGATTAATTACAGATAATATATATAGAAAGGAAGTAGTGCTTCCTATTAGCATGGAAGCCGACCTCCCTCTTCACCATTTGATTACATCTTGCTGCTACAGATCTTTGATGGAAAGAATCTATGAGATAAAGTTAATAAATAAATAAATATTGCACTATGTTATTATTAAAAAATCAAAATATAAATAGCTAGAAGCAAAAAAGAAAAAAGAAAAAAGAAAAAAAAAAGAGGAGCTAGATTAGAAACAATGATGATATAATCACGAGCATTCCAATGAATTTTGCTTCAAACTAGTCTCTTTTTTTTTTAAAAAAAAAAAAAAAAAAACCAAGACATCATTTCAAGGTTAACCCACCGGTCTATATATCAACCCACCTAGATTTAACAGCAGTGCCATGAACATTCGCATAGCATCATAAATTACACGGTAAAAGAGAATTTAAAAGTCATTACAATTCACAGCATCAGATTCTTGCATATTACACAGGTACTTATACAGGGCACAATGATTTTAGAAGAATTTTGGCCATGTCAAAGAATATAATACATAGGATTCGGAAGCTTGAAGGAGCGATTTGACATGAAGGATCCCAATAAATCACTCCATTGATCTCCGGAGTTTCCGAGAATCCTATATCCCTCTTTCACCATCTCACTTCTCTTATCCGACTTGAATATTGTTGCCAATTTCCCATGATCCTCAGATCCCCTGACGAACACAAAGAAGAAGACTTCATTAGGCTATAGGCAAAAGCACAGTAATTAACTCCAGTTATTACAGAGCCAACGCTAAAAAAGTAGTGCATGCTTGTTCTTCGTGATAGAAATTTCAACGTGTCTCATGATTTAAACGAAGAACAGGAAAAGGAGGAGAATTAACATGAAAATGTCAAGCTATCAGTACGGCAATCTCTATGATGAGTCATCGAAGTTACTTCATCCTTCTCTGTTCGTCGTTGATGATTAAACATGAAAAAATCATGCACATACACAATCATTATTTCAAGTTCCTAGCAGAAAACAAAACACTGGTGAAGCTCACATGGATAATAATTGTAATGGGAGTCTCTGCTATGTAGCTCACTGTTCATATATAAAGTTGCCAGTTCATTAGCCTAAGATTAACCCACAGAATTTGGCGCCTTTACCAGTTAGTGAACTACATTAGCCCTAGAAATGACAAAAGGGCAGCCTGGATCATATAATTCACAATTTTAGGCTTGTTGGTTTGCTTCAAAAGTGGTTTCTTGTTTTCAGACAAGCATGCAATCCAGATCTTTTAAAGCACATTGCAATCCATACTCTTTTGTAAGAGTATAACTTGAGTGTTCTCGCAAAAGAGATTCATTTTTCATTATTATCCCTGGATATGTTGCGAGATTTCTCCTCCTACATATAATGGATTGCTAACATGGCCTCCCTTGTAAAGATTCAATCCTTCCATAAACAATCAATCCACAAATACATATGCATCGGTGTGCTTGGCGAAAAACTATAACATATGAACAAACTGGCAGAAAATGGCATAGTGAGGCAACATTCATATCCATTTTCACTTATAGCACATAGTACATACCAATCAAAGTTTCCATACTGGCAGAAAACGGCATAGTGAGGCAACATTCATATCCATTTTCACTTATAGCACATACATACCAATCAAAGTTTCCATACTGGCAGAAAACGGCATAGTGAGGCAACATTCATATCCATTTTCACTTATAGCACATACATACCAATCAAAGTTTCCATATTGGCAGTCACAAAAGGCCTCCATACTCACCTCAAAATAAGCTTATCCCAATTCTGAAACCCTGCATTGATCAAGTTCTCCTCTGTCACGCTCCTTTGCATCTCGCTGCGTCCAGTCAGCAAGAAAACCTTGAAGCCCAGACCCATGACCTCCTTATAGAGCTTCAAACTCGGCTCCAGAGCAGGTGCGATAGCCTTGTCAACCCATTTATTAAACTCCGCTGGATCAAATATCTCCAAGCTGCAAAAGCACACCACAAGAACTATTTTCTTAGAAAACTCTACATTAGTTAACTATTTGTTTCAAGAAAAAACCCCCATAACAGAGAATCAAAACAAGATGAATAAAAAACCTACTAATCCAATCAACCTGACCCTTACTAGTTACAACTAGTCTGGATCCCAAGGTGCCACCAATAAATCGAAAGAAAATTTCTCAAAAATCAAGTGCTCTACCACATTCAGTATCCAAACACTAATTGTATCGATTAGACCTCATTCATTTTTTAGATGTATTGCTTTCTCAAGTCCTACACAATCCAAATCGCACCAACCAAACGGGATTCAAACAGAATTCCATAAAATTATCCAAAAATTCAAGTCATTCATGTTTATACAACTTTCTCAACATCCAAACAAGTACTCGACAACCCTAAACCAAAAATCCAAAACCCAAAAAAAAAGAAAAATAAAGGGAAACTTACCCGTAACCATGATCAGCATAATAAGGCAGATGAGAAAGCAAAGTCTCATCAACATCAAAAACCCAAATATCTTTCCCATCACCACTCAATTTCAAACTCTTTGCATAAACCCCAGCTTCATTAGACACCCTTTCTAAATCCAAACTATAAGCTCTTCCAAGCATGTAATCTTTCACATACTCTCCACACTCCAGGGGAACTGTTTTCCATGGATTCAAATTATTAGCTTCAACACCAAATCTCCAGCTTGTACATTGCAATTTGAGTTCATTGTCAACTTCCCTCAGCTGGGTTGTTTCTAAAATCAAGGGTCTTGGAAGAACGTGAGAATTGAATTGCTCATTGCATAAAACAAGAGAAAAAAAGAAAACAAAAAGGAAAAGTCTTGGTAAAATCATTGCTGGATTTGATCAAATCAAGAAAAAACAATTTGAAGGGCTTTTTTATGAAATAGAATTGGATTTATAAACAGTGAAAAGTCTGAGTCTTTTGAGGAATTGAATTGATGGTCTGTTTTGGGTTTAGCTTCTGAAACATAAAGTGATGTCCTTTCCTTTTTCTTTTATTAAGGTTTTGTTTGGAGATAAGAAAAAAGATTGCTTCTTTTTGGATAGAAGGTAAGAGAGAGAAAGCTGTGGAGCAAAAGGAAACCCAACAGGAACAGTAATCTCTCAGAATTTTGGTTGGTCGGTGCCGTGAGGTAGGAAGACAGCTTTGTTGGCTTTTGAATATTCGGGTTTTTGCAGTTTTCGAAGGTTTTTTATATTGTTTTCTTGGTTGTTGGATATGGAGGGAAAGGTAGGGGAAGCCAATGGGTTTGGGTTTTATGTGATGTGGTGTTGCTTACGTGGCTGTGTGTGATTGGGTAGAATACGAAAAACACGGGACCTGTTTAATGAAGAATTTAATATTGTCGGAGAACTTCTCCCGGCTGTGGTTGCATTGCATCCACATTTCCAAACCAATATCTATAGTTTATTATAGATAATTAATTACTCTTTATAGTTTCATAAACTATGTAATTAATCCTTTGATTGTGGATCCATTCATAACTTAATCCTTTTCATTATTTTCATTCATTATTTTTGTATTTTTTATGAAACATAAAACAAAATAAAATATGTAAATAATATGAAAAAAATAGATAAGAAAAGAATATATTTTTTTGAAACAAAATTGGTCAATACTAATTAAGAGACTAATTAATTTGTTTTCAAAACTACATAAAAATATTTAATTCAATTTTTAAAATTATAATAAATGATTTATAATTCTTTAGTAAAGCAATCAAAACCACATTTTATATTATAAAAAATATTAATTTAATATTTTTATAATATATAAAAAAAATTCAACAGCAAACCAAACATCCTTACTTTTTTATTGTTACATATGAGTTTTAAAATCTAAGATGTTTAAAAATAAGATTGATATATTATTTAATAGCTTAATATAAAAAATTTATGTGATTGGTAATAATAAATAATGTCTAATAAAATAAGATGGTTGGTAGTTAGTATTCACAAAAAGTTTTGTTTCATGTACATGGAGACTTTTTAATAATAAAGTTAATAGTTTTATAGAGAAAAAAAATATAAAAATATTTTTTAAAAAAAGGCAGAGTAAAAGATTATAAACTTGAGTTTCAAGAATTCATGATATATTTTGATATTTTAAGTTATATCTTAATAAAATAATACATTTTTATCTATAAAAAATACTAAAAAACTCACATTACCCCAAAAAATTAAATGGGGCGACTGACTTGGGATGGGGGGGGGGGGGGTGGCCAAAAAATTAAATGCTGACGCCCCCGACTGACTTGGGGGGGTGGAATCAAAATGATGCTTATGGTTAGCATCGCCGCCACACCCGCATTCCCAACCATCCCTGGATCGTCATTAAAGCGGTGGTGCCTGAATCTTCCTCCAAATTCTGTCCAAAATTGGTGTGAGATGCAAAATAAGATCCATCAACGGCTGTACAGAAGTGAGCCAGATTTTGAGAACGATGATTGTTGAGGCATTTACAAGGGCTTGGTATCAATGTCGAACCGCATCCTTCACCAATTACATTCAAGAATCCTCATGGATTGACCATGTTCACAAATATCCTATTGATTTGCATTGTTTCCGGGGAGGGTTCTATGGAGTCAGTCGACAATTGAACACATAACCCAGTTTTCAATTTAGAGTAGTTGTCAAACCCAATCGAGAATACACTCAAAACGTTGTGTTATCAAGCCAACCTGTTTTGTTCTTCGACTAGATCCGGTAAATTACTAAAAATCTATTCGAGTCAACTGGATCAGGTTAATATCCAGTTCAACTAGAAATTCAATCTAGAAATTCAATCCGAATCTTGAATTTCTCTTATCAACTCACCATACCATGCTTGTTAAAATGCCCAGGATTTTTAATGAATTTTTTTTCTTGGTTATTATTATTTCCTATTTAATTTAGTAAGATATTTTCATTTATGGTGTTTAATTTTTTTCTTGTTTATTTTAAAAAATCAAATATTAAGAGTGATCATTTTATTTTTCTTTTTTAGCTCACAAATCCCTAAAATAACTATATTTTGAACTGCTTTATTTATTTTGCATGCGTGTAAATATTTAAGCTTGGATATAATAAAACAAGATTGGCATATGATCCATTGATTGTTGCTATGGCCAAAGTGAAATAATCAAATAATATTACACTTTCAATATCCTTATTAATAAATAGCTTGCAGCAAACTACTATCAAAACAACTCAAATAGCTGCACACATTGTCGTTGCAGTCTGAATTTTACGTGCAACTGCGGTAACTTATCTATATACCTACATTACTCTAAATCAGAAGCTCTACCGATGACATTTACATGGGAAACAAATGGTTTTTTCAAAGGGATTCTAAAAGCAATCATTCTGTGCTAACCTGAAGAATGAATGTGGAGGGTGTCGGATGGGGTTTTGGACTTCCACTCCATTATAGCAGATAGAAGCGTGTAACTGGGTAAGAGATCCTTGTTTGGCAATGGCAAATTCGTCATTGGTGACTTGTCATTCTCTTCAAGCCACTTCTGTATTGCTTTGCGGTCGTAAGTGTAACCGTCCGCCGCAACGCAGGGATCATTCATTAAATCCTGTAAAAGAAACAACATAAGACTAGCCATTCTGCACACTGTTTCCCGTGTCAATCTCTTCTGTTTTTACTTGAATAATAAGCATGTGGGAACATATACCTTTAGTATTGGGCAGATTAAGTGCTTAGGAGGTGTCAATTGTAGACTGGAAACTGAATCTCGGGCCCTACGAGCAACCTCCTTCAATCTCTCCAATGCAGGAAGTACTACATCTTTCAGATCAGGTCGGTCTTTGCGTCGCATCTCTGTACAGCTTAGTCCCAATATAGCCAATTCTTTTGTCTCTTCCAATGGCCAGTTCCCGGCCTCTGAATCTAAAATCTCCACCAAATGACCCTCCTCCATTGCTGTTTCCATCACATGTGCTAATGCTATAGCTGGTTTTGCAGTCAGCAACTGCAAAATTATCATCCCAAAAGCATAAGCATCGGATTTTGGAGAAATCACCCCAGTTCTTTGATACTCAGGATCTATGTAGCATAATGTCCCAACAGGTCCTGTGTTTTTGTACATGGTGGATAAAGAAGAAACATCTGAACAAAGCATTGTTGAAAGGCCAACATCACCAATCTTGCTCACAAAGTTATGATCAAGTAAGATGTTGGCTGGTTTCAGATCACGGTGAATAATTGGCTTTGGCTTGGAGCTGTGAAGAAAAACAAGTGCCGAGGCTATTTCCCAAGCAATTCGATACCTCTCAAACCATGGGATAGGGGGTGTATTGTTCACCCTCTGCAGTCTATCCTCCAGGCTCCCATTCTTCATATACTCATAAACAAGACAACCATGATCAGGACAAGCGCCAAGAAGAATGAGCAAGTGTGGATGGTGAATTTTACTCAGGATCTCAAGCTGAAATCAATAGGAAGCACAGTAAGTATTTACTTGAATTATCGGTCAAGTACAATCATAAAGAGTGAATTCCCAAGCGTATAACAGGGAAGCTGAAACTAAAAGATGTTTGTGCATGCCATTTGGCAAAACAAATTGCCTTGTTTTGCAGGTGACGTGGTGGACATGCCTCCAAAATACATTGACTAAACTTTCAGGGAAAAAAAAAGAAAGATGGTTAGCACTAAAATGCTTATTAATGAAACATTTTAAAATTTGTTCGAGTATTTGTGAAGTTTACAATTTTAATTAATCTCAACAACTTGCATACCTCCTGCTGGAATTGCTTAGAATTTTTGTCCTCTTTTGAATGAAGAACTTTCACTGCTGTGGTTGTATAGTGCAAATTACATTTATAAACAGTTCCGTATGCTCCCATTCCAATCTTAAGCTCTTCTGAGAACGATAAGGTACCAGAAACAATCTCTTCCCATGTGATCTCCTGGTATTGCTGTACAGAACCAGCAATAGCTTTCTCAAGCTTTTCCTTTTCTTTGGCATCGTGCATGGCTTTAATTTCTGCTTCATTCCTTTGTGAAGCTTCTCTTTTGGCACACTCCCTTAGACATTCAGCTTTCTGGATTGCAGCTTCACATCTTCCCCTCTCTTGCCTTGCCAGTTCCCAGGCTTTTTCCTCTTCATGTTTTATTTCCTGGAGTCTTGTTGCTTCTTCCAACCGACGTTTATTAAGATCATTCAACTGAGAAAAATAGTAGCTCAAACTCATTAATCTAAATAAATAAATTAAAAAAGGATAGAATTGATTTGCAACTGTAGAAACAGAACAGATCTCAGTGGAATTCTTATAGGAAGTCATTATTGATTAGACTATGGCCAAGGTCAATTGGCTAGCAGAATCATCACAGAAATAAACCAATACATTTACTCATACTAACCTTTCGAGAAGCATCAAATGTCTCACTTCGAGCTACTGCGTATATTCCTCGAGCATGTCTTAGTTCAATCCTCAGCTTTTCTAGCTCAAAGTTGATATTTGCCTGCATGAAAGATTGCAAAGGAAAACATAAGGTGGGGTGGGGTATTTAGATCTCACATTCACCTCCGAGTACCACACCAAAGGCTACAAGTCTACAACCATATTGTCATTGATGAAGCACCGGCACACAACTGAACTGTTGCTTCAAAAGAGGAGTACTTTTTTATGATCAACACGTGAGCTTTTCTAATGAATATAGCACATTCTCCTGAAATATCAGTTCTTTAATAACAACATATATTTGGCAGAGACTATTCTAGTAGTGCAGATTTTCAAGAAATTTATGGTGCTGTACAGATTTCAATAAGCTTGCATGAAGAAGTTGAACCTTTATATTTACACACAGTTCTGTATAATTAAGATTTCACTACTAGCAGGTGAGAATTTTGCAAATAAATGATGCCAAAGAACACCTCAAATAAATGTCACCGAGGACCGAAACAAATAAAAAAAAGAAGCAAAACTACCTGGCTGTCAGATGAGGAACAATCTGTAAGCACATCTGAGGTTGAAGCTTGATCAGATCTCCATGACAGGTGATCAGTTGACAAGCTTTTGAAGCTAGAACTCTGAGTGACTGGGTGTTCTATTTCTGAAATACTCGGACAAGAACTCCCTATAACCTTTTCTTCAAAATCCAGATACAGGCTTCTTGACGGATTTGTCTCACAGGAATTTGTTCTGGTATAAAGAAAGCCCTGGTTTATAGATGAAAGAGCTTGAAATCTCTGAACTGGCAGGGATGGAGATTGGAAATGAGAGAATGGAGAAACTGAGTTGGAACCTGCATATTCAAGAAACAGAGGAAGAGATGGATTAAAAACTTGTTTCTACACAATTTTCTGGACAAATTTTGCAGCGTGGACAGTCCTAGGCTTGGACAGTAGAAACCACAAGGCAAGGGTAGTGCTAAGTCCATGAGACGAACTCATATGTCAGTTATTCTCCACAAATTACACATTCATGCTTGTGGTCATAAGTGGATGGACCTCAAATCTTCACTACAATTGTAGATTACCTGTTTGAGAGCTCGAAGTAGAACTTGATGAGGAGTTAGTAGTACGACTGGTGATACTGACACCATCTCTAAAGCTTCCACTTGTCTCTAAATCAGATGGACGAATAGATAGCAATTTTCCTTTTGAAACAGCATAGACTGTGCAAGTATTTGGAGCGCAAACCGAGATTCTTGAGGACAGATTATTTCCCTTATGTTTCCTGAAAAGATTATCATGCTAATAAGTAACAAGTGCATGTGAAAAAAATAAAAAGCTATATAAGAGCATCCGAGGCCCGGATCATTTTCTCTAATCAAGTCACCAGAGATCCAAATTATTATTCAAGCTAATAGGTATTCTTGATATCCTAGAATATGGATCGATTTATTAGTTTGTCAAGCATTCATGTTTAGATAACAAACATCCGATAACTTAATGTCACTTCTGAAACCATGGGCATACCTTGTAAACATGCGACGAGAAGCTGCTCCTATAACAAGTTTATTGATATTGCACTTGGCAACCTCCTCCGCAATTGCCTTCGCCACATCATCCAATTCAGTTAACACAATATCTACTTGCACCTGTGTTGAAATTGAAGTGCATTTTAAGGTCAGCATTCCCAGGATCACTTCATGAACTTTATTTGACTACAAACAGTCTTGCAAGGAACAAGACTGACCTTTTTCCTGGTACAAATACTCTTGAAAGGGAGAAGCATTTGGAGTGTCTGCCACTCCTTTTCCTTCTTATAAGCTGCTGCTACATCATCTCGTACTTGTGATATAGGAATAAAATTCCCCACTGGAAGGTAAACAAAATCAGATGTCAAGAGAAGAGAGTTTAGTTTTCATTAATAAATATCAAGCTTCTTGATGATTGAAAGCATTATTTTTTCAAATTTGTTAAATTGTGTTCTCCTTTTGAAAATAACCATCAAATGCAACACCGGCATTGTCTTCCCCTATATTTCAATACCAACACAATAATCTTTCATAAACCAGATCTACAAGCATTTTGGTGAAGAAACTAGAATCAAACAACAATTAGCAAGCAGGCATTTCTGCAAGTAATTTTAGAGAGGAGCTGCTTACTTGGCGTAGGGACTGCTGTGATCTTTGGGCAAACATGTAATAACTTGAATGCAACCTTTCCCTGAGGCATGAACTTCTCCAATGCCCATTGCACCAAGTACTTGCTGCTTCCTTTTCCATCTATAGCTATCCCAACAGTTAGAGGAGGTGAAGGAGGCAAACCAAGAACATGTTCCTCTTCAATTATCTCACTTTGCTCCATCATAATCATCTGTGCCAGCAAAAGAATGACCGCAACAACTCGTGTTAGCCCCACAAGCAGGTCAAAATCCAAGAACAGTAAGAGATCTTCATAAGTCAATAGTATTTGAAAGACGAAAGGAAAAAGGCAATCACTTCTCTTTTGTTGGAATCAGAAATTGAAGCGTCATGCTTTTAATAACAACAAACGCAAAAAAAGGGATTCAATGTAAGGGATCTAACACTGCAATTCTACTTCCTTTTATTCCAAAGAAACCATAAACAGTATCTATTCAGAATCAGATTGTAAGAATCTAGAAAGTGAAAACCAAGAAAGTTAATTCAGATAAGACACAAGGGGGATAACATGCATCAGAATTGCTGGTGCTTCCTCCTTGGTCCTATATGTCAATAATTTACTTGTCCCCTCCACATCTTGTCTTAATTCAGTTCCCTTGAAATTAACAGTGCCATTGTAAAATCTCCAAACCTAAATTCCATGAATAATCCTCACACATCAAATAAGAGAAATTTCATTTCAGGAGTCTAAACAACAACCAGAGATACAAGGACCTGCAAAAATCTCTCAGAAATCAAACACTTACACATGAAGAGTTTCTTCTTTTAGACTCCAAACAAAAAGAAAAACTCTCAAAAACCCAGAAACATATACACAAGCAAATTACTAGAGGAACTGTCAAAACAAGAAACGGCGAGAAACTTACTTGCATGCGTGCATAACAACAGTTTAAAGCACCAAGCTTTGATCTTTCTTGACTCTTTTGAGAAATAAAGAGAAACCCACCATTTCAATCTCTCTAACAAAACAATTCGAACTTCGGTCTTGGAGGCAGCATGTACCTGAAGTAGAAGAATTTTAAAAAAAGACCAAACCTTTATTAGCTTAGGAGAGAGTAGGTGACCTCAAACAACCTAGGCTACCCCTTAACAAGTACACCTTGGTTTTTTTTTGTGTAACTTGGCCGTGAGGCATTTACTTATCCCTGAGAAAGACCTTCGTTCTTGGTTCTATCAACAGTTTTTTGGAAGTAGACTTTGACAATACAAATAATCACAAGTTGTAAAAGATGAATTTGTTTAATGCTTCTGTTTTTTTATAGTAGACAAAAGATTGTTCAACTTTGACTGTCTTATATAGGAGGCATCAAATCGAATATCGAGATGTGCAGTGAATCCTTTTCCTTCCGGCAACTGATGATTAATCCATCATTAACCACCATTACTGTTTCGTCTGAAGAGGAGAGGACCCATCTTGAATACAATCAAGGAATTTTTTAAAAGATTTTTCTAGAAGGATGAACACTTGTGCTTGTAACCACTGTAAATCTTCTCACGCTTTGAATAGTCATGTGCCTGTTGCAACTACTTTCAACACGAGAAGTAAGAGGTTGCTAGGACCTCCCTGGAATTTTACTACAATTCAATTGTTTTGGACTCTATAATTTAATTGCTATGAACTTGGCTTGCTATTCTTGATGCATTGATTGGATGATGAAAGATAGAGTACATGATGAGATTTCTTGCAACCTCAGTGGGGCGCGTATTTGGAACTGTTTTAATCGTGTTTTTAAAAATTATTTTTTTTGTTTAAAATAATTTTTTTATATTTTTAATTTGTTTTAAAATGTTAATATCAAAATAAAATTTTAAAAATATTTTTTTAATATATATATTTTTTAAAAAAAAACTTAAAAACACAACCACGAACTCACTCTAAAAATCTGTCCTCCTGGCCATTCTATAATAATGAACCAGACAAAATATGATTCATGAATCACAGGAAAGCAAAGTTCAATCTACATCAACGCGTTTTCCGTACTGAAATTAATCTATTATTTTTGTTTTTATATTTTAACAAGTATATGTTAAAAATGATAATTTAAATTGAAAGATAAATTAAAAGATTTATATAAAGTATAAGGAGCTAATTCTGCAAATAAGGAGAATTTGGCCTCTCAGAATTTTGTTATCCAGCGAGTCAACTCGAGGAAGATGATGGCTGGCACGCACGAGGTTCATGAATTTGGTGGGTGAAAGTCTTTTAATGCAGGATAGATACGGCATCTTTTACTTGTAAAACGAAAAGCACGAGAGCTGACCTCGTCAAAAGTCGTCTTCTTCTTCTGCTTTTTTTTTTATTTATTTATTTATTTAGTTTTAGAGATGATGATGGAAAGTGTGATACTAATTATTTTATAAAATATTTTTTATTTAGAAAAAGATTAAAATAATATTTTTTTTATTTTTTAAAAAATATTTTTGATATCAACACATTAAAATAATATGAAAATATTAAAAAAAAAATAATTTAAAATAAAAATAAATAAATAAACAATTTAATTCTTTTTCAAAAATGATTTTAAAACAACAAAACAAATGGATTCTAGATTATAAAAGGAATGTATGTTGTAATATAGAATTTTCTTTTATCATCACTTTCAAAGACCAAACCACAAGTAAGAGCTCATCAACTCGAGGTCCCTAGCTATTACACTTACTAAAAAATAGTAAGTCAAATTTAATTTAATTTAATGGGTATTTTTACACAAATGAAACAGAAAGTCAAATTTAATTTAATTTATTAAAAAAAAGTCATGAAAGAAATAAATTTGAACATCATATGATAATTTATTTTTTTAATAAACTAGGTGGGGGTTTGGATTTTTTAAGTGATGTTATTTTCATATCAATTTGAATGGAAATATCTATTAAAATGATAGAATGGACAATGGATTAATAAAATATTAGCATGAGAAAGAAAAACAGAAGAAGATTTAGGTTATGTAGTGTTCTCTAAAACATTAGAATAGATTGAAGACTAAACCTAAAATATATAATAATGTATTGAAATAATTTTTTTAATTTTAAATAATTGTTGATGTGATGATTCAAACAACCTACCACAAAACGATCATGGACCATCCATAGTTGTCATGGACCGTTTAACAATTCTTAAAAAAAATTCAATTTCACATTTCAATTTGATATTTTTATTAAATAATTGGAGGAAATTTCACTTTTGATTTGGGTGTGCAATAAAACAAACTAATTATTTAATCCTCCTAGTTTAGAAATTATATGTTTCATCCTTATAGTTTTTAATTTAGTCTTTTTATTAATTTTATGATCCCTTTCAATACATTTTATTTTTTTATATTTCTTGGAAATTAATAGAATAAAGAAAAGAGAAGTAAGTAGTTGAGGGAATTTGATTAGGAAATAAGCCTCCTGTAGAAAATAAAAAAACAGTAATTAAATTGAGGATGATCAAGTCGAGTCAAGGGATTTTTTTAATTATTTCAAATAGCACAAGAACTAAGTTTCAATTAACTCTACAAGTATCAATATAATAACATTGACCAGAAAACCCCTTGATTATTAAAAAAAACAAAATTCGTTTTCCTCTTTATTCTCAGTCATGGCCCGGTTTTTGTTTGTAATTTATTCTTTTAATTAGTTTTATATTCTTTTCCGATTTATTTTGTTTATTTTTTTAAAATAGAATAAAGAAAAAACAAGTAAGCAATTGGATAAATTTTTAATCAAGAAGAAAGGGTTTTTTTTAAAAAAACAAACTACTAAATTAAGAATAATTAATGCTAGTCAAACTAATTAATTATTAGTCTAAGTATTTGATTCTTACATGCTGTCATTTGACGTGACATGGGAATATCCACTTGAAGATCTCACTCGATTGAGAGAAAATGACCCTTTATTATTTGGAAGGTAATAAAGATTATTTTTAAAAAAACAATATTAAAATAATTTATTTTTGATATTATTACATTGAAATAATTTAAAAATAAAAAACGTATTTTTTAAAAGAAATCAAAAATTTTAAAAACTTTTGATCAACAACCTAGCCAAACACCCCCAGTAGTCTCCTCTTCTTTCTTAGTTTTGAAATTGATTTTCAATCCTTCAACAGTTACAATATTACCAATTAGTAGCCTGGTGATCTCGAAATGCAATTTCCTGACAGTTTCCTTCTGGTGCCCTTGACTTTGTTGGTACCTTTACCTAATAATACTATAGTACCCTTGATCTTTATCTTGCCTTTTGCAATTTTACTTTGTTTTAAAACTTGTACCAGTCTAAATTATAGATTTTGAACAACTGCTTTGAAATTTAATCCATCTAAGTTAAAAAAAAAAAAATTTGGTTGTTTTTGTAATCTTGGTTGACTCGGTTCCGACTTGCTCAAAACCGAATAGTTAATCCATGGACCTTTTTTTATTAAAAAAAATCAATTTATTTACTGTGTATTTTGAGAAAAAAAAGTACAAATAAATAATATATGCATAATTGTTCTATATTTACACAAGTATATTGATCCGCGCTCCTTTGCGAGTCAACAACAATTTTTTAAAAAATATTAAAAAACAAAAACAAAATATAAAGAATATTTTAAGTGTCTTGAGACGCAATAGTCTTAGATTTGGCGCCATTCTAGACCCATTAGTCTTGAATCTGACGACAATTCCAAACCTTAAATCTTGGGTCTGGCGACCATGTTATTTTTTATAAAAAAAATATATTTAAACTACTCTTAAAATATTTTAAATAGAAATTCTAATTGATTTTTATTTTATTTTTTATTTTTTATTTTTTATTAAAAAAACATTTAAACTATCCTTGAAATATCTTAAACATTAATACTAATTAATTTTTTTAATAAATATTTTTTATATTTTTTTTAAAAAAACATTTAAACTCTCATGGAAGTATTCTAAACAAAAATTTTAATTATTTTTTTTAATTATTTCTATTTTTTATTAAAAAAACATTTAAACTACCCTTAAAGTATCCTAAACAGAAATCCTAATTAATATTTTTTATAAATTGTTTTTATTTTTTATAAAAAAATTTTAAATTATCCTAAAAGTAACCTAAACAGAAATTCTATTTTTTTTATTTTTTATAAAAAAAACATTTAAACTACTCTTTAAGTATGTTAAACAGAAATTCTAATTAATTTTTTTAAAAAATAATATTTAAACTACTTTTGAAGTAACCTAAACAAAAATTCTAATTTATTTTTTTTATAAATTGTTTTATTTTTTTTTATAAAAAAAACATTTAAACTACCAATGGGTTTCATTAGATATCTTACAACTAGAATCCCTTTTTTTTCTTTTTGGAAATAATTATGGATAGAATTATGACTATATTAATAGATTTTCAATTCAAATTAACTTTGCGCTGCAATTCTCACCGATCAATTAAATCCAATCGCTAGTTGGGATTTGTAGCTATTGTAGTTATTGACCAAACAAAATGAAAAAAAAAATATTTCAGACTTTTAGATCAAACCTAGATCCTTGTTTAATGATTAAAAATGACTCTTCAATCAATATTTAATCAAAGAGGGTTTATCTATTTTGATTAAACATTGAGATGAATTCAAAATTGTTTGAATTGTATAATCATCAATTACTGACATTGGTAAACAACCTAAAGCAAGATTTTTTTTCCTTTTGGAAGATATAAGACTATTGATAGTGGAAGACCCAAAGAATTCTTACAATGTATCATTTCTGGATCCTATGAAATTCATAGGTATAGGAAGAAACCCTGTTAAAAAGAGATTTTCTTTTTCTTTCAACCATGTTTTGATTATTAACACAATATATAAGGACCACTACTACAAATAATACTACACCCTTGATCAACTATTGTTCTTTTGTCCCTTAAAAGTCATGGAGTAAGACATCATCTTCTTAATAAGTTTTTTTGATTCCATAATATACTCCTATGAAAAAACATCGACACTGAGCTACAACCCTTTTGTTTATGATATATATTTTATCATGTCAATAATTTATTGTCAAGATGAATATTACATGATCCAACTTTTCTCTTTGATCGGCATTGTTTATAAATAATATTACATTTATAATCCATCGATGTGACTGGTTCAATTTTTCTCTCTTTTTTATTCTAAATTACCTATTTAACTCAGTGGTTAGAGAATTGCTTTCATACAGTGGGACCAGGAAACGACTCTTTTTTTTCCTTTTAAAAGATACAGGAGCGAAACAATTAATCTATTGATATTGGAAGACCCAAATGATTTTTTCAATGTATCATTTATGAATCCAATGGAATTTATAGGTATGGGAAGAAGCCTTGTAAAATATAGATTTTTTTTTTGACCATCTTTCGATTGTTCAAATGATATATAAGGACTAATTAATTTTTTTATATTTTTTTTATTTTTTATAAAAAAAACAATTTTAAATTGTCTTGAAGTAAGTTAAACAGAAATTCTAATTTATTTTTTCATATAGAAAAAACATCATGAACTATAACATGACAAATTGCATTAACGTATCAAATGAATTGGATTATCCAAAACTTCTGTATTCTTCATAATCTGTTTCCAAGTACAAATCAAATGAATTTTGTTGAAACTTCTAATATGGCTTGAAAATGAATTTCACTTTCATTCTTCTCACGTAACAAAGTATTTATTATTTAGATTATGAATTTGATTAAAAAGAACGTAAAGGATGGAGGAGAAAATTCTTGAACTACCATGCATGTTCATTTAATTCACAAATTTAACCAATATAATAATAATAATAATAATAATAATAATAATAATAATAATAATAATAGGAGGAGGATCAATGAATTGTTTTACATTAAATAAAAGGTTTGAATCAACACAACTATTCATTTAAGCACAAAAAATGGATGAATGTTTGGTGAACAAAATATTTTGGAGTGACCTCCAAAAGTCATTTAGATATTGAATATGTGGATGTGAATGAATTAACTTGTAGAAAGTAACATTTCATTGTTCTTTTTTAGGAATTTGAATATATTGGCAAGATTGTTGTTAAATATGTTTTAAAATATTTTTTATTTTAAAAAATATTTAATTAATATTTTTTAAAAAACATCAGCTGCCTCTGCATTAGCCTCGGGTAACCAAGCATGAACCGGTACCATAGGCACTTCGACGGAAAAAGAGGGTAAAGAAGCAATCCATAGAAAGATCGAGGAGTCTTACAGTCTCATGTATATATGGTTCTGTATCAGTGATGGGAGAGCAATTCAAGGATTCGCAATTTGTCAATAGATAGAATCTCACTTGTCTTGGTTACAAACAGCCTGACTGGCGCCATATGCAATACCAAAAGCAACTGCAAAGAGAAACCTGGCTTCGATAATTATCAAGTAATTTGAAGGGCCAGAAAAAACAAGAAGCATACTAGCTACTGGCCACCGAGACGATAGCCTCTTCCTCGAAAAGCCACTCCGTTATTTGAATCAGGCTGCTGTGTTTGAGGGTTTTTTTGTGCTTGCCCAGCAGAGTTATTCCGGGTGCCATTGAGACGATAGCTCCTTCCACGAAAAGCAGTCCCTGCAGATGGATCACGCTGCACTGGGGCATTTACTTGTGTCCCCTCGCCCCAGAATGCTACCAGTTTGTGACTGTAAACTACATTAAGGACTTCACATTAAAAAAAAAAAAAAAATTTAACGTGATTGCCACCGATCAGTACGTACGTATATGTGATTAAACTCAAGTGGATAGAGTACAAAGTGATGAATATTCTCAAAATATTAGACGATCAAGGAAGGAAAAGCTAAGAAGGATACACCCAAATAGGGGTCTTGAAAATGAATTTTCCACCAGAGAGTGGATGAAGCACAGTAAGGAAGTAATAGAGATGTCCAGCAACCATTCCAAGAATATCAGGCATTAGTGGATTGCCAAAAATCAAATCCAATGCTAGCATTGCCCAGGGTAGATAGAATCCCTGTGTCAAACAACAAGTATTAACTAGTATAAGTTTGTGTTTAGTACTGTTCTGATAGCATTTACGGTTGCAATTAAAAAAAACAAGTTTAAGAAAAACTATAAACAGTAGATTTTTTCGATAAAAAGCAGGTTTAAACAATGAGAATCAAACGGCTTTTGAAGTCATGGTGGTCGGAACAGCTTCTTCAGCCGTACCGCACCGCAATATCAAACAACGAAGACATTAAAACAAGATTAGTGATTAATCATGGGATCGATACCTTTAGGGACACCAGACCATAAATGCTGACTTGAGCATTTGGAAACTCACGTCCCCAGATGTAGACTATCATGAAAACCAGAGAAACTCCCATAAATCCAGACCAAAGAAAGGGAACAGCAGCCATCACCTAATTAATATAAATAAAAATTAATCACGATCATATTCTTTTTTTAAAAAAAAATTGATTATTATGTTGTATATACTCTTTTTTTCTTATGAAATAATAACGTAGAAGGCAATCTGATTGAAAATTATAAGTGAACAAATTAAGGATTGTATCCTCATACTTCTTAGAAAATCATGATTCCTAAAACCAAAAAAAATAATTAAGTTATTATACTGCTAAGATCGCAAGGATTAAATTATTATAATTTGGAATAAATTACAATAATAACTCTTTTGAGGTGTTATAAAATTGCAGGAACCGCTCAAAAATTCAGTAGAAATCCTTTATCATAACCAAAATATCCATAATAAATAATTATAAAAAATAGTCAAATTGTTTTTCTTTTTTTAAAAAATAGATATAGAATATTAAAAAGAACCTCGTATCAAAACTGTCAAAAATTAAATAGTGAAATCAATATTTTTCATGTAATTGAAAAAATTCATAAACCATTTTTTTATATTCTTTCTCTGATTAATTTTTTTTAAGTTTGTAGTTTAACTATTTTCTTTAAATAGTAATTAACTAAGGGAATCTTGCATGTAAAGGAAGGTTTCTGTAGTATTAATCACAGCACATTTTCTCACATACCAGAAGTGACAGTGCCCCAAAGAAGAACATCCACACAAAATCTGCTGTTCTTTTGTCAAATGGTCCTCTCTCCAGTTGAACACCATATCTTGCTCTGTGTAAGTTAAAGAAATAGAAAGAAAATTAATTTGAAGCACGAATTAAAGGGGAAAAAAAAAACAAAAGACTCGAGACTTTCTTACATAATTATAAGCCGAAATGCAAATGGAAATGAAAATGGCCCCAGAAAGAAAAAATTAGTAATTAGCCTCCAAACCTGCAATCACAACGAAATAATATAATTAACTAAGACATTATTAATTAGCTAAGCTTCCAGGCATCGATTAGTGCATAATCAATGGACATAATCACTTAATTAAAGCACAAGATTTTACCTGAAAACGTTTGATTACATCATCATAGAAAAGTGCTATAGAACTGGCTTGGTAAAGACCAAGATAATAGGCAGCTGTGGTCATTAAGCAAGCCACCCCATATGCCTTGCTCACAGGTGGTAAGGACCGATAGTATCTACACAGAAATTAAATTAAGAAAACAAAATAAAATCTATGAACACAGGCAATCTTTAATTCAAGAGAGGGAAGAAGAAGAAGAAGAAGAAGAAGAAGAGAGATTACTCTCCAGGAGTCGACATTTTCAATGCTGTTGGAGGTGATGGAGGTGGAATTGTAAAGAGTAATGTGACATCTTCCTACGTTATGGTCTTATATTTGGCGTCTTCGATGGTGGTGGTGAGTCTTCCGAAGTGAAGGGACTTTGGAGTCTTCCCAGATGCAAAAAGTCAAGTCATCGTTGCAGTGTCCTTTGGGGTTAAGGCCATTGACATTAAAAATTTACCATGGACAAAATTCAATAGCGGTGGAACGATAAAATAATTATGTTTGCCCCTTGCTGCATGTACACAGTTTCTTCGTTCTTTCTTTTTTCTACAATTAAGCTTTTGTAAATTAATATCCTTGAAATAAATATTAGTTTAAACTTCAAATTTACGAAATACAATAAAATTTTTAATTAATTATAAGATTACCCATGTGAGACTGTGGTTATTACATGGTATTCAACCTCTACACACACCTACCTATTTTATTGCAGGTTCCTTTGACTACGTGGAGATTGCTACATCAGATTCACTGTATCCTATTGCAATCCTATAGTTTTTTTTTTTTTGACCTGCGATACAATATGGTGGGCTAAAAACCACCACCTCTGGCCTAAGTTGATGCCAGACCATTTCCAAAGCTCTGCTGTCAGGCCATCTGGTTGGGATGCACTTCAAGTCGTCCAGCAAGTCAATTATGTAGCAAGAGAGCCATCTGAATGGTGTTCTACTAAACTTCAGGGCCGGATGCAAACAAGCTAACAAGGCCTCGAAATACTTGTGCAGAAAGCTGGTGTGCTTGGAAGAGCTCGCCATCCAAATTCCAGACACTCTGCTTGCCAAAAGAAGTAAACGTAAAAGCTGGCGTCTGCAGACAGCAGAGAGCATAATTAGAAGGTTCTTCAAAACACAATGCGGGTGCAATAAAGCAAAGAATAATACCTTGTGATGCTCCACAAATTCAAAATTGAGGGGCTGTCCTCCTCTCTTTGCAAGCTGGGTAAGGTGCCTGTATGTTCCAGACTCAATAGTGGTTAATGACATAAGGATTTGAGACAAACCCATGAAGGAAAAAAAGCAAACTGAAAACTATGGTTTTGAGCAACATATTATTTTAGGGTAGAGAGAATGATTTAAAAAGCATGACTTGATACAATGAGACAGGGCCTGAACAAGAAACTTGCAGGGGGTATGTGGGCAGAACACAACAAAAGAGAAGCAAGATGATCTACAGTTACACCTTTGCTTTAGTGAAATACATTGATTGCTGAAACAAATGGCATCATGGCCTCTTTCTTCCAGAGCTTTTTTTTAACTCTAAAATGAATGAAAACAATGGAGAATTGAGGGGGTGAAGATATTTGCCAGATTTGACATGTGCATCATAGTACTCAATAATCAATGTTTTCTGTTCACATGCAAGACGATTTCCTTTTCTTCGACAGAAAGTTAATAATAGAAAAGGAAGCAAGGATGCCATGTTTGTCCTCTTTGTAATGAGCCACATGCTGAACAATATGGTACATGTAATTAAATAAAAGAAATATTTGTGCTAGAACAAGAGTCCAAATTCTGAAAAAATATTGGAGACTGAGAGGTTTTACGTTACCATAAATATAAAGCGTGAGGGCAGTCCCTAATCATTAAAAGATGCAGAAAACCATCTGAAAGATGTGCATCGGCCACCAAACCATCAGGTGCTCTTTCATTTCTGTTGGAAATTATGGCAGCACCAACACTAAGAAATTTACCTTTAGATCTCAGCCATCTAGTTTCACCCGAAGATGAATAAGGTGTTGGACAGGGACTTCTCTTGGACATATAATCTGATTTCGTGTTGCAGACACCACAGTTTGTGCGGCAAACTACTCTTTCTGATTTTTTAGGACCCTGCCTTTTTCTTAGCCCACTAAACAGTTGACCCTTCTCAACAGTTGGATTTGTTTTTTCAGATTCAGTTTCTATGTATGCTACTTCTGCCTCATATGAGCTGAACACCATAAAGATAATTTCAATCAGAAAAGGTAAACAAATTATTTACATCAAATGTATTGATATAAACATTAAAAAAATTCCAAAAGGCTGAGGTGTCCCATGTATGAAAAAAGTGGTGGAAAATGGACATAGAGTACCAAAAAAGGACATGCACATTGGCACACCATTTCAGTAATGGTTATTTTGAGTTACAAATAAACCCAACCAACCATGCATAGCTCGGATGAAATTGGGTTTAAAGCAGAAACCAGAGCAGGCAGAGAAAAGTGACTAATTGATGGAAAAAGAAGAAAAGCATCTGAGGGTCCGTGCCATGTCACATTTCAAACCCATGTATTTGCTTAAGGAAAAAAAGAACATCCCATGGAAGTAAGAGTAATTTTTTTTTTCCTAATGGAGTAATTTTCTAAAAAAATAAAACAGAAAAAGAAATTATTATGTGCGCAATCAACTTTATCAGTACAGTGATCCTTCCAACTTTAGCTGCTGTTTCTACTCAACGCAGAATAAAAAAAACACCTTATAGAACACAACAAAAAAGAAAGAAAAGAAAAGAAAAGAAAAAAGAAGAGCCAACGGAAAGAATTACCTGTGTCTCAAAAACACTTTTGTTCCAGCGTAATCATAACGTTTGGGGCCCATCCAGCGATATTTTTCA